>NC_056631.2:54638286-54939953 GCF_002870075.4 Lactuca sativa
AATCCAATTATCAAGATGACTTTGAATTAACTGATCTTCTTTTACTGGACCATCTCTTGAATCTGGCTTCTTGGCCGGCATTCCCTTCTTGAACTTGGGAGTTTGATTCTTGCCCTTTTTCGCGTTCCAGTCACCACTGCATGATTGTGACCTCGAGGGGTTTCTTTTGGAAAATCTCCCTCTTGGCGCATTCTGCCATCCTTGTGCATATTAGGGAACATATGTGCGATTTGGACAATTTCTGGCAATGCGTCCAGGTGTTCCACAGTGAAAACATGTCTGTTTCTTCACGTAGGAGTTGTTTCTGCCTGCCCCTGGTGGCATGTACTTGTCTTGTCTCTGATTGTTCCCACATTGTGACATCCCCAAAATCACGGCCAGAAAAGACCGATTTCATTTATGCTTTTTAAACATTTTCAGAGTAAATCCTTTTAATTTTAAAAGAGATTCGGAATTTGTTCCCAAAAACAAAACATGATAAAATAGATATTTATCAAAACATTTCATATAGAAATATGATTTCATTTCATAATCAAAAGTCGGGATGTCATGTTCCGATACAGATCATAAAGCATAAATGATAACATTACAAGTCATTCAACAAATATATACATATACAGACTTGTAAACAAAACAACTTGATGATTCGCCCATCTTAAGCTCTTGCGCCACTTCCTGTAATACAAATAAACTGAGTGGGTCAGGCTTGGGAGCCTGGTGAGCATATAGGTTTTTCAACCCACAATAAATAATTATATTTAATTTCAACAATCAACAATAACCCGATTACCCATTCCCGTTATCCTCACTTTACGTCCCTAAAACAACATCTATTATAAGGGACCTAATCTAGGATTTTCATCGGGACGGACATTACTATAAAGGGGCTTCCTTAGCAATAAATATCATAAAGGAAACCATGAGGGGATAGAGTACACCGGTGAACACGTCGTTCACAACACCTACAAGTTATGAGCCTGCTAGTGTTCCACAGGACTGTCTAGAATAGTCCATGGTCGTCATCCATACTCTGCTGAATGACTAGAATAACACCAACAACATCGAGGCCTCTCATATGTTTATCACACACCAACTATCTACCCATTTTCTACCCAACATATTAGTAGATAAAAATATACATTTTTATACATAGTTTAAAACCTGTATAGCATGCTCGATCAATACATTTTTTCCACATAACAGATGAGGCACACACACATAACACGTATTTCATAGAGAATATATCAGATCTATGAGATAGAAGAGAGTGAATATACATTCACACATATAACAACAAAATATATACACATAGCATGTATTTTATATAGAATACTTCATAATATTGCGTTGGAATGAAAATGACTACACACTCACTTCCCGTATTCTCAAATACATTCAACGATTACTTGAATAATATCGCGTATTGAAAAGGGACTATACACTCACCTGATCGGAAGACGATCGGGAACCACTACGGCTTGCAGAAGTAGTGTCTCTCCGTAGATCTGGAAGATCTTCACAAAAACCGGGCTCCTCGCGGGCAGAGCTTCGGCTTGGGAATAACGCTCTTCGGGATCCTCGGGGCTTCGGATCTCGCTTCAGGGCTCGGGAATATTACCGGGGCTTCGGGGTATAAATGACACACAAATCGAGGCAATAGATGAGAGAAAATGGAAGGGTTTGTAAAAGAAAATCGGCTGTCTTCGCATCCCCTTTTATAGGCTGATCCTCAGGGTTACGTTGGGCGTAACTTCGGGGTTACGCGGGGCGTAATGCCTCGGTTGCCGTCATCCCTTGCGTCATCGGGCCCTCTACGTCATCGCTTACGACTCCGGAGCACTCGAGTGGTATGTTGGGCGTACTTCGGATGAGCCTGCTGACTCCACTTCAGATAATATCAAAAATTGAATTAAAATTTAAATATTTAATATTTAATAAACTTTGAAAGTTCATATCTCCTTCATACGAACTCCGTTTTCGACGTTTTTTCATATCCACGCATAGGTGAGACTACGCTCTACAACTTTCGTTTAGACTCCGTCGGCTAATTTTGAATTTATTTTTATTATATATTTTTAGAAGGCCGGGACAGAAAAATTTCGTTATAAATTCATAACTTCTTCGTCCGACGTCCGTTCTCGCCTAACTTTTCATCGTTTCGCTACTAACAACGAGATCTTCGATTCTCGTTTAGATTGTTTCGGCTAAAAACCGCTCGATCTCAAATTGAGTATTCGGGCTGCATACTAACCAGTCGAAACTTCAGAAAATCATAACTTCCTCATACGAAGTCAGATTTGGGCGTTCTATATATATTTAGAAACCTCGTTTCAACTACTACAACATTATCCAATGATATCAAGTTTATTTTATACTTAAATTTTGACGCTCATTTTATTCTTAATTCAATTATATCAGATAATTAAGCAAATAAACACATAACTCACATAATTCACAAATAATACATTTATTATTTCAAATTGGGTTATAAAGGCTAAAAATGGCAAGCCCAGAAACACGGGCATTACACACATGCACACTTGCCGCAAGCAATCTGTTTCGCTTGTTTTGGTGGCCTGTATTTACCAACAACATGTTGATTAGAAGCAATATAATTAGAAGCAACAAATTCCGAGTTCAAGGAGACATTGATTAGAAAATCGGGAGAATTAACAGAACTATAATTAATTATGTTCTCCTTATCCTCATCTTCCACTACTTTACCTGTACATGAAGTATAAATATTAGTATCCTTCATCTCAATATTCCCAGTTGGCCCAGATTGTTCTGTTTTAACTGAAGCTGGTACAAGGGGTTGTCCACACTAAGCAAGTATCTCTTCTTCATTGATTTCAAGGGGTGGGGTATAGTTGTCATTAAATAGAGGTGGAACGTTGTGATACCCTAGACCCTTAATTTGATTATCTTTAAATTTTAATTGTTTTTCTATCATGGATGCAACTACATCACTTGACACATCAAATTTTTTAAAGTTAAATTCAACATCTTTATATTTAGCTTTCAATGCATCAAGTTCGGCAGTTAATTTGGCAAATTCCCTTTTAACATAGTCACAATTTTCACATTTATTACTATATTCTTCTTAAAGTTTTCTGAAGTCCTTGGTTTTGGCCTCTAGTTGTTGTTTTAAGGGTTTTTAGTCCTTCCTAAGTGTATATCCTTCATATTTAAGGTCCTCATTGTCTCTACATAATATATCAATTTGATCACGAAGAAAATAATCGTAGCCTCACAAGACTGAGAACATTATGTTTCATTACCCTTGGTGATTGAGGAACCCATTGATTACCAAAAGGGATAATCTACCAAAAATAGAACTTGGAAGTCAAACTTAAAAAGTCAAACTTGAAAGTCAAACCGAAAAGTCAAACTTATAAAGTCAAACTTAAAATTTAAAAATTGAAACATTTTAAAGACATAAAAATTAAAATAAAAACTAAATTTAAATGCTAACAGAAAATTTAAAATTTTCAATAAAATAAAATAAACATAAACATAAAAATAAAAAATAGCACTAACTACATTTCTAGATTAAAATTTATAAAATATGGGATCATAAGTTTTGAAACAGCCTTAACCTATTTTTCAGTACCTTCACCTTCATGAATAGATCTGGTGAATCATTGGTATTGTGATCCACTTAAACACAAAGGATATTGACAAATTGGACAGATTATAAGTGACAAGACATTGTACCTATATTCCTAAATAGACCATTTAGCTGACGACGACCAAGTATATTGTTGTCCACTTAAATTCAACAGCGAGATCTACAGACAACCTATTAAGTGGTTCAATTTTAGATGCAGTAGAACGTGTTCCCAACTTCCTGACATACCCTGGCAGTCAAGAACTTCCAAAGAACTCCTTACTTTAAGTGAGTAGACAATCATTAAGAAAGAAGTCATATATAGAAGTGCATATGTCGTATCCAAAGTCGGATGTGTTCCAATCACATAGAGGGAACAACATATGACTAACATAGATAGAGAATTAGAGAGATAGTAGGGTGCATATGCTGTGTCCTAGGTCGGATCTTTCGATCATGCAGATGGGACAACATATGGCTAACATATAGAAAGAATTGCATAGATAAGAAGATGCATAGAGATAGAGTTGCATATGTTGCATTCCAGGTCGGATATGTTCCATTCGCGCAAAGGAGGCAACATATGACTGATAGATAGAAAGCAAGAAAATAATTTCCTACAGACCTACTTTATCGGAATCCCCCAGTCGCCCCTTAATTTGAGCATGGGGAAGAAAGAAAATAAAATAAATGCGCAAAACTAAAAAATTTTCTTTGAAACGAATCATTGTAATAAAAACATAGGAGTATCGAGAAGAAAACTCAAACCGTAAGTCACCAATTGAAGGTGCAACCAGATGATTTGAGAACAACACACATATTTCAATCTCGAAACTGATCCAAAAATTCTTTACATCGTTAAGTACAAATCCCATTTAAGATCCTCTTCTTTTCTTCCTTTCCCGCAAAGCACATATACTCTCAAACAAAGTTCTGAATGTTGTATAGTTGAGAGATGTCCCTATCATCTACTAGGAACTACTACTATCAACTAACCAAAGTCTGATGATATGCCTCCATAGCTGCTCCAGCACAGAGTGCAGGATTAGTTGGTCTTTGGAACCCATTCCATTTTGAAGTTGGGTTGACCTTTATCATCTACGTAAGGTACTCTCTCCCATGACATCTCCTGTTTGTCACACATAGAAGATGAAGAAATGTTAGAACCATTAGATGATTTGGGAGTATAAACCTTTGGTACCCATCTATAGTCGGGTTTAATCCATTTCTTATTTGTTCAAATGGATGCCTTATCACTTGCTTTTGAACTAGAAGCCGAATGTCGAGATGACTTTGACCTATTGATCTTGGTTTCATTGGAGCATCTCTTGAATTGGACTTCTTGGCAGCCATTTCCTTCTTGTTCTTAGGAGTTTGATTCTTGCCCTTCTTGGCGTTCCAGTCACCATTGTGTGATTATGACCTCGAAGGGTTTCTTTTGGAAAATCTACCTCTTGTCGTATCCTGCCATCCTTGTGCATAGTAGGGAATATATGCACGATTTGGATAATTTTTGGCAATGTGTCCAGGTGTTCCACAGTTAAAACATGTCTGTTTCTTCATGTAGGAGTTGTTTCTGCCTGCCCCTGGTGGCGTGCCCTTGCCTTGTTTCTGATTGTTCCCACATGCACACATATCGCAAGCCATCTGTTTCACTCGTTTTGGTAGCCTGTATTGACTAACAATAGGTTGATTAGAAGCAACAAAATTAGAAGCTACAAATTAAGAGTTCAAGGAGACATTGGTTTGACAATCAGTAGTATTAACAGAACTAGAATTGTTTCTGTTCTCCTTGTTCTCATCTTCTACTATGTTACCTGCATAGGAAGTAGAAACATTAGTATCCTTCACCTTAACACTCTCAGTTTGGCTTGATTGTTCAGTCTTAACTGAAGCTGGTATAGGGTATGGACCAAAATGAGTAGGTGTCTCTTCTTCATTGGTTTCAAGGGGTAGGCTATAGTTTTCATTGAGTGGAGGTGGAACATTCTGATACCCTAGACCCTTAGTTTGATTATCTTTAAATTTTAATTGTTTTTCTATCAAGGATGCAACTACCTCACTTGACACATCAAATTTTTTAATGTTAAATTCAACATCTTTATATTTAGCTTTCAATGCATCAAGTTCGGCAGTTAATTTGGCAAATTCCCTTTTAATATAGTCATAATTTTCACATTTAATACTATATTCTTTTTGAAGTTTTCTGAAGTCCTTGGTTTTGGCCTCTAGTTGTTGTTTTAAGGGTTTTTGGGCCTTCCTAAGTGTATATCCTTCATATTTCATTGTCTCTACGTAATATATCGATTTGATCACGAAGAAGTTGAATCGTAGCTTCACAAGACTGAGAACATGAAGTTTCATTACCCTTGGTGATTGAGGAGCTCATTGTTTGCCAAAAAGGATAATCTACCAAAATTAGAACTTAGAAGTCAAACTTGAAAACTCAAACTTAAAAAGGCAAACTTGAAAGTCAAACCGAAAAGCCAAAGTTGAAAGTCGAACCGAAAAGTCAAACGTCAATTCGAAAGTCAAAGGCCAAAACTGAATTTCAAAAGTCAATTTTTAAGGTCAAAAATTAAGCCTGAAAGTCAAAAATCGAAAGTTAAAATTTTAGGGCGAAAACGAAAATTTTATTACCAAAACCGAGAATATTTGACCAAAAATGAGAGTATTTGACGGAATACGTGGCCTTTTGACTACATACTAAAGTTTAATATCGAAAACGAGGCTATTGGATCGAATAAATCAATAAAAAAATGAGTTTAAGGTCGAAATCGCGAGGCTACTAATGTGGACCTAGAAGACTCGCAATAAGAGGGATTGCTGACTAAAAATGAGACCGCAAATGAATACCAAACACGTGCACCGAAAACCTTCGGAAGCCACTCCACTGCAAACCTCGCACCGAGAACCTCCGAGACGTTCCACTGAGAACTCTCGTTTTCGACCGTAAACTCGCTTATGACCGCAAACACGTTTCTGACTGCAAACACCTCGGAAACCCTATCTCTTGACCGAAATTTGCCGTCGTAGTCTCGTTGGGAATGACCAAAAACACGTTTTTCTCACCTTTTTGATGTAAAATTCGATCTAAAACTCAATTTTATGAAGAACACGAAGAACAAACATCCAATATTTCTTCCAAAACAATTCAAAAATGTAAAAACCTGCAAGAAAAAATCCAAAAAAGCTCAATATCTTGCCAAATTGATTGATACGATCCAATCTTTGATACCACTTGTAAGTCTCTAAATCGCTTTGATGTATCAATCCGATTCACTTGATGATGCGGTATCCCAATCAAGTGGACGATGCAAGATAGAATTGAGAAGAAGAAGAACAAGAACAAGCTGAATCTTCAATGCACTCAATGATATTCAATAATGATCCATGTATACAAGATTCACACACACACACACGTTCTCTCCTTTCTCTCTCTAGAACATGCTTCCCTCTACAATGGCAGCCCCAAAATGTTTTCTCCTTGCTAGCTACTAGTGTCTCACGTTTCTAACCCTTTAAACACTCCTAATAACACCTTATTTATACATGTGGACAAAACCCAAGCCCAAAACTCAATAGCTAGACCGAAATCACATGTGATTTAAGTCCAAACTACAATTAAACCCAAGGCTGTTTTCGGCTCTAGACCGAAAACTACAAATGCCTGGAAAAGCAAAGTATAAAGATTAAATTTATACCTAACACACACTTCAACACTCACACCAAATGATCGTTGACAATATCTAGCTCTAACGGATAATCCGGCTCCCCTGGTTGTCAAACCTCTTGTTAAGTGCAAGAGATACAAAGGATCGGGCAGCCCCAAATCGAATAAAAGTAACACAAGAATACCGTTCATAAGGAACGACCCTATACAACAACATAGACATATAAACATGATAAACAACATAAATAAAAAGAAAAGGAGAAGATACATACCCATGACCACATCAGGTGTTGCACGAGCCTCCTCGACTATCAGCTGAAATGTTCTACTCCGCACAACTAGCGCATCTGCCTTGCCCTAGCGACCACTAGTGATCCTCAGATTTGCCAGAGTAGGTGCTGTTACTGGTCCTACTGCTGCTAAACTCGATCACTTGGCCTTCTTATGGCCCCTTTGATTGTAAAGGAAGCAAATCAGATCAACTACCTGGGTGGTAGTAGTGGTAGTACAATACTTGCTGAAGTGCCCTATCTTGCAGCAACCCAAACATCCCGCCCTGAAGACTCTGTCATGTGTCTTGCCGCACTTGCCACAACGGCCCCGACCGTGCTAGCCACCTCGATCTAGGATCGAAACTCTTGGGTTTCTTTGCTGAAACCCCAATCTTCTGCTCGTGCTCTACGTTCCTTTTCCCTATATGCTCCAAATGAATTTCCCATTCCTGGGCCCTAAATATCATGTCATCCAACGTCGGACAGGTGAATATACTAACAAACTACCTGATATATAATCTTAGCATGTCATGGTACCGGGTCTTCCTCATCTCCTTGTCTGCAGCGTACTGGGGTACCAATAACGCTCTCTCTCGGAACTTAGCGGTGACCTCCGCCACGGTCTCATTCATCTGTCGCATATCCAGGAACTCCTTCGCCAGCTATTACCTTAACAACCGGTGCAAAATCTATTCAGAACCGGGTCACAAAATCCGACCAATTCATGGTCTCAATGGTTGGGGCACCCAGAGAAAAGCCAACATCTTATTAACAATTCTAGGCTCTCTCCCTCGGACAACCTGCAGTGAACCTCGCCTTCGACCGCTCAGGGAAAAAGCTAGTCATCCAGGCACACTCAATATCTGATATCCATCATCTGGAGGCAATGGGGTCCTTTTCCCCAAAAAACTCCAATGCCCCAAATCCCTTAAAATCCTTGAAGGAGAGAGTACGGGCTCAGTGCTAACTAGTAGCCAGATCCGACCTAAAGATTTGCAGACGATCCTCCATGAGCTCAGTGATACCCTCTTTGATCGACCCAAACATCACCGGGATCGCATCAAGGACGCCTTTCGTAATCTCAGACACGATGAACTCACACAAACCCCCATCTGTTCGATCCCGAACAAGATCCAGATCCTGAACATCCTGCCCTGCCGTGCATCATCACCGTACTGAAACATAGTATATAAACAATCAATATACACACGAAGAGGTTTACACTCTCGAAGTTTCTCGAATTCATCAAGGCTTTCCTTGTCTTCGATATAGATCCTGTGCTTCCAGTAGTACGGGCCTAATACAACCTTCAACACCTATCTATACCCTCCCCAAGAAATGTCTCAAATTCTCCAAGTCACTTCCTTTCTATCTATTACTTCACTCAAACAATGTAGCAACCTATGCACCAATATATATCCTAGGTATTCCCTAGGGTTCCTTTCCTTACCACTCTCTGCTATCAACTATACACGAAACTCCCTCTAATACCATCTAACTACTACACCATTACAATTACATATTATCAGTATTAGATAATTCTTCGAATGAAAATTCTCACACTACAACGGTTGGACTCAAGGAAGAGTTGCACAATAGAGTTAAAACTAACCTTCTAAAATTATCTAATCTCAGAAAAATGTAACCAAGTGCATTCGTCTACTAGTTATATGATATTAATGAAAACTGCTAAAAGCACAAAGCAATTAGCATTCGAGCATTAAGTAATTCTAATCAGAGCATAACCTAAACAGGCTATCCTATGAGATAACTGATCCAATACGAGCATGAAAATCTATAAGCTCATACAATAGGCACAAAAGGCATCTCTCCTAGCATTCTATCATGCAGTCCTGAGCAGATCCTTAGCCCTAATCTAGCATGCAACTCTCATATCAAAGCGTAAAACATATAACATGTATGAATATTTTGGGAAGACATACTTGAGCTCGACTGATTGCACACATCACACCCCTTTTCTTTGCATGCCTTGAATTATTACTGGGTTATTGAGGGGTTGTATCTCGTGTAGCAGGTTCCAATGTGTTTGGTTGTTATGTTGGGTATGGTCGAGATCGGTTTAGGGGTATTGTGTGGAAGGTCTATGGTCAGGATTCAGTGGGTTAGTTCTCCAATAATTGTCAAGGTTTGGTGGTTTTAGTATTTGTTCCGGTAGGAGCGGCGGTTGCCTATGGAAGGACTTTTGGTTTCAAGCAATGATGTTGCGGGGAGAAGAGCGGTAGCAGGAAGATAGTAGTGTCAGTTGCATGAGTTGTTTGGTCATCGGAAGTGTCAGGGAAGTCTATATTCACATGGGTTGTAGTTAGTTAGAATTCAATAATTTTTTAGAATGGAAACTGGGGGTGAAGATTCGTTAGTTCAGGGAAAAGGTTATGGTTTTCAGTTAGCAGCATAAGAATTCGGGGAATTGGTATGGTATCGTGGGAGGTGATTTGGATTATGAGATTGGCTAAGATTTCAGGGGCATTCTTTAGGGTTTCAGTAGTTGGGCGATCTTTTAGTTTGGATAGAAATGGAACGCTAGTCTTGATTAGCAAAGGTTATAAGTGGTTCATGCTATTTGTGGTAGACAGGTCGGAGATCCATCAGAATTAAGAAGTGAGAGAGAGATTTCATCGAATCCAAGTGGGGGAGGATCAATCCGAATCTACAAAAGTTAGGAAGGGTGTAGAGTAAGGGAAAGCTTCACATCCCGTCCAGGGGGAGAGAGAAGACCCAAGTGGCTGCTCAGATGGAGAGTGTGTAAGTAGGAGTTCAGGAAACTCCCAATCGCTGGTTGGTGTCTCCTTTATCATGCATAGTAGACTTGTGATTACGCCCAGGCTGAGGGCTTCAGAATTCGAAGTATGTCCTGAACATCTGTTGGGATGCAGTTGGATACAGGCTTAGACTTAGGATGTGTGGAGCTGTGATGATTAGGGTGTGCCAAGGCCATGGGTGGTAACCATGGTTGGTTGATGTGTTGTAAGACTGCGATGGGATCGTAGCATTCATCAGTTCGAGGTAGACTATTGTTAAAGATGGTCACGAGACTGGAGGGGGAATCATTTCGTGCCTTAGGCATGCCGACCAGGATTGTCGAGGAGTATTTTCTGTTTTGGTTTGAGGTCCATTGAGGTTTGAGGAGGAGACAATCCCGTGTTGATCTAGATGAGTAGGAACTGTGGGCGAGGCTCGTGTGATTATGGAAATACAAGGGACTGTTGGGTCAAGGTTTTGAATCTTGAGTTGCAGGATCAAGTGTAACAACCCGTTATTTCCAAGCATTATAAACCGAGTCTGGTAACCCCTTTTGAATGTAATGGGAATATCATCGATAAATGAATTATTCAAAAGCTCTGATTTGGAGTACGCTATGTGGTAGATATCATCTTAAAGGTTCCAAATATATAAAGAACACTAAAATCTGAGTTATGGCGAAGAAGCTATGACCATTCTAAGATTTCTGTCAAAACCGACAACACCGATCAAACGAAAAATGCAAAGTTTCAATACGATAACATTTAGCCTTAGGTATCTAAATGAAAATCATAGATAACATTAAACCGTGAGCGTACACAAAAAGAACGTCCAAATCTGACTTCGCATGAGGAAGTTATGATTTTTCAAAGAAATTCCTTAAAAACGATTAGTTATAAAATAAATAATAAAAATAATTTTGGAAATTGCCAACGGAGTCTAAACGAAAGTTGTAGATCGTAGTCTCACCTACGCGTGGATATAAAGACCATCGAAAACGGAGTTCGTATGAAGAAGATATGGATTTTTGAAGTTTATTAAATAAATTAATTATTTATTTAATTCAAAATTCGGATATTATCCGAAGAGGAGTCAGCGTCCTTCTCCGAAGTACGCGCTGCGTACTCCTGTACGCCCCGCGTAACCGAGAGGATTGGCCTCGGATCGTCCACGTCGCCATATTCGAGGAAGCCGACCCGTCCGACCCGTCCGACCCGACGTCCCATCCGACCCGGCGTCCCATCCGACCCACCTCCCCAGCAACCCGTCCCATCCGACCCGAGAACCCAAGAACCCGTCCCATCCGTACCGAGGCAGTCGAGGCTTCGGTCATGCATGACGTACGCGTACGCAGCGCGTACGAGCGTACGCCCCGCGTACCGAGGCAGACCAGCCTTGCTATAAATAGGATGCGAGGGTTTCCAAGAAAAGGGCTCATTTCTTCTCTCTCTCTCACAGCCTTGCCTCGTTTTACGTATCCGCTCAAACCCGAAGCTCTGGTCTTTTTGCTCAAATCCCGAGGCTCGATTCTACTCCCGAGATTCCCGAGAATCCCGAGAAAAATCAGTTTCCCTAGTCGAAACTCTGCCCGGTTTTCCACCTTGCAATCTTCAAACTATCATGTGAGTTCATATCCCCTTCGAACACTCTTTAAATACATTTTAAATGTTTTATACTCTTTTTGGGGAGGAATACAAGTAAACACATGACTGAAATCGTGTGAAACATTAACCTTTTGATATACTTTTCATACTGTTGTTTTAACTATCTTGTGAAGTTATTATGATACAAACCCCCCCACAACACAGCTTTACCCTCTTGGGATATAATATGTTTATAAATAGGAATATGTTTTATTTATACGTTTACATACAAACACATCATATCAAGGGTAACATTCTTTACAAAGTCATTTCATGCATTCAAGGAACTTATGATTTATGCTTTGTCAAACATTGTGAAAGAGGTTAAACTTTGCATACAAACTACTACCTTATTACAGACTTAGTTGAGAATCCATGAGTCGTGTATATCTTCAAACGTTACTTTCTTTATTAGAAAATAATGCTATAAGTCCTGTCTATAACCAGAGTCTCCCGTTCGGAGAACGTGTCAAATGTGTATAGATCTATACGGGAAGTCATGATCCCGCGCCCTGACTGTTAGCTACAGTCCGTCTTTTGGGGTGACAGTTGTCATAACGCTACGACGCCTGAAGAACGTCGCTACAGGCATATTATGTTTAGTATGGTTATAAAACTCATCGGATATACAATTATTATGGTATTATGCTTTTATGAACAAGTAGTCATTAAAACTATTCTTCATTTAATAAAGGCGATTTTCGTATAGCTTTACTATGTAAAACTATGACACGACTTACAAGCACGTAGCTTGCTTGCGATTTTCGGTCTTAAAGACTGCCAGTTATGCCAGGAAAATAAGGGTTTTTCCTGTATACAAACCAAACAACTAATAGGAAAATAAGGGATTTTCTCGGTACAATTAGTTGCAATTTACATCACGAACATTCATATGCATTTCATACTTTTATAGGAAAATAAGGGTTTTTCTGGAAAACATGCAAACACTTTCGAATGGCATACATCTTCTCAAAACACCACTTATGAACTCACCAACTTAAATGTTGACACTTTTTCTTTGAAATAACTTGTATTCACAGGAAACCGCTAGCCAGGTAGCAACTACTTCTGAAGACTAATGCACTGGCATTAGTAACATATTTTGGATCACCATTTTATATTGGATTTCTTTTGCAAATATGTAACATCTACAATCATGTAAACTTTTCAAACATATTTATATTATGGTGGTGTGTACTTTCCTTTCTATGAACTGTTATGATGCTAAATATGACGTCCTCCGCCCCCGAACGATTCCGCCGTTCTGGTTTGGGGGTGTGACAGATTGGTATCAGAGCATCGTTTATAGTGAATTAAGTATATCAAAACCATTTTTTTATACAACTATAAACTCAACTGGGCAAAAACACTCTGAGAAGAGTCATACTTTTGAAATTAAATCTATTTAATTTTTGTAAAGTAAGCATGCATTCATTTAGTAATAAATAACAGTTCCACATCGTACCATATTAGAAGTATTATTAATAAGTTGTGCAGTACAGGTACGCCTTGGGACACGTAATCGGAACTGGGAAGGATATAGCCTGATCAACTATATTTGTCCGAGAGCCGACTAACGTGTGTCGAGGGGTGTCTACAGTGGACAACAAATTTTAAAAACTTACCAAACCGTTATTAGAATCAAACACAGTAATTTAAATGCTATAGGAGTAATTGCTATTTAAACTAATTTACATGTTTTGCATGTTCCGACTTTATTCAATTCTTATGACCCTATTTCTCGTACAGTCAAATGGCTGGATTTCACCACCCCAATGACCCCTACTTTCCCAACCAAGGCAACCGATAGGATGGAAAAACTATCAAGAACCTACATCCGGGAGATCGTACGACTTCATGGGGTGCCAATGTCCATCATCTCAGATAGAGACAGCAGGTTCACTTCCAGATTTTGGAAATCATTGCAAAAATCCATGGGAACAAGGTTGGACATGAGTACAGCATACCACCCTCAAACTGACGGACAGAGTGAGAGGACGATCCAAACCTTGGAAGACATGTTGCGAGCATGTGTAATCGACTTTGGCAAGGCATGGGATATTCACTTGCCTTTGGTCGAGTTCTCCTATAACAATAGTTATCATACTAGTATCAAGACCGCCCCATTCGAAGCCCTTTACGGCCGTAAGTGCAGATCACCCCTGTGTTGGACGGAAGTGGGCGACACCCAATTGGCAAAAGGTCTAGTCACTAAAAGCACCCTTACTGGTCCAGAGATCATCAGAGAAACTACCGAAAAGATCGTGCAAATACGAGAACGACTGAAGTCCTCAAGGGATAGGCAAAAGAGCTATGCCGACAGGAGACGTAAACCCTTGGAATTCCAGATTGGCGACCGTGTGCTACTGAAGGTCTCACCCTGGAAGGGCGTGATACGCTTTGGGAAGCGTGGAAAGCTAAATTCCAGGTACATTGGACCCTTCGAAATCATTTCGAGAGTTGGTCCAGTGGCTTACAAACTCCAACTTCCAATCGAGCTTAACAAAGTGCATCCAGTATTCCACGTGTCGAACCTGAAAAAGTGTTTGTCCGACGAAACACTTGTAATTCCACTCGATGAAATCGCGTTAAACGAAAATCTTAACTTTGTGGAAGAACCCGTCGAGATCATGGATAGGGAAGTTAAAAGGACCAAGCAGAGTCGCATTCCAATAGTAAAAGTTCGATGGAATGCTAAGAGAGGACCCGAATTCACATGGGAACGGGAAGACCAAATGCTACAGAAGTATCCGCATCTCTTCCTCAGCCCCTAAAACTCTTACCTTGTATTAAATTTCGGGACGAAATTCCGTTTAACGGGGGGATGATGTAACAACCCGTTATTTCCAAGCATTATAAACCGAGTCTGGTAACCCCTTTTGAATGTAATGGGAATATCATCGATAAATGAATTATTCAAAAGCTCTGATTTGGAGTACGCTATGTGGTAGATATCATCTTAAAGGTTCCAAATATATAAAGAACACTAAAATCTGAGTTATGGCGAAGAAGCTATGACCATTCTAAGATTTCTGTCAAAACCGACAACACCGATCAAACGAAAAATGCAAAGTTTCAATACGATAACATTTAGCCTTAGGTATCTAAATGAAAATCATAGATAACATTAAACCGTGAGCGTACACAAAAAGAACGTCCAAATCTGACTTCGCATGAGGAAGTTATGATTTTTCAAAGAAATTCCTTAAAAACGATTAGTTATAAAATAAATAATAAAAATAATTTTGGAAATTGCCAACGGAGTCTAAACGAAAGTTGTAGATCGTAGTCTCACCTACGCGTGGATATAAAGACCATCGAAAACGGAGTTCGTATGAAGAAGATATGGATTTTTGAAGTTTATTAAATAAATTAATTATTTATTTAATTCAAAATTCGGATCTAATCCGAAGAGGAGTCAGCGTCCTTCTCCGAAGTACGCGCTGCGTACTCCTGTACGCCCCGCGTAACCGAGAGGATTGGCCTCGGATCGTCCACGTCGCCATATCCGAGGAAGCCGACTCGTCCGACCCGTCCGACCCGTCCGACCCGACGTCCCATCCGACCCGGTGTCCCATCCGACCCACCTCCCCAGCAACCCGTCCCATCCGACCCGAGAACCCAAGAACCCGTCCCATCCGAACCGAGGCAGTCGAGGCTTCGGTCATGCATGACGTACGCGTACGCAGCGCGTACGAGCGTACGCCCCGCGTACCGAGGCAGACCAGCCTTGCTATAAATAGGATGCGAGGGTTTCCAAGAAAAGGGCTCATTTCTTCTCTCTCTCTCACAGCCTTGCCTCGTTTTACGTATCCGCTCAAACCCGAAGCTCTGGTCTTTTTGCTCAAATCCCGAGGCTCGATTCTACTCCCGAGATTCCCGAGAATCCCGAGAAAAATCAGTTTCCCTAGTCGAAACTCTGCCCGGTTTTCCACCTTGCAATCTTCAAACTATCATGTGAGTTCATATCCCCTTCGAACACTCTTTAAATACATTTTAAATGTTTTATACTCTTTTTGGGGAGGAATACAAGTAAACACATGACTGAAATCGTGTGAAACATTAACCTTTTGATATACTTTTCATACTGTTGTTTTAACTATCTTGTGAAGTTATTATGATACAAACCCCCCCACAACACAGCTTTACCCTCTTAGGATATAATATGTTTATAAATAGGAATATGTTTTATTTATACGTTTACATACAAACACATCATATCAAGGGTAACATTCTTTACAAAGTCATTTCATGCATTCAAGGAACTTATGATTTATGCTTTGTCAAACATTGTGAAAGAGGTTAAACTTTGCATACAAACTACTACCTTATTACAGACTTAGTTGAGAATCCATGAGTCGTGTATATCTTCAAACGTTACTTTCTTTATTAGAAAATAATGCTATAAGTCCTGTCTATAACCAGAGTCTCCCGTTCGGAGAACGTGTCAAATGTGTATAGATCTATACGGGAAGTCATGATCCCGCGCCCTGACTGTTAGCTACAGTCCGTCTTTTGGGGTGACAGTTGTCATAACGCTACGACGCCTGAAGAACGTCGCTACAGGCATATTATGTTTAGTATGGTTATAAAACTCATCGGATATACAATTATTATGGTATTATGCTTTTATGAACAAGTAGTCATTAAAACTATTCTTCATTTAATAAAGGCGATTTTCGTATAGCTTTACTATGTAAAACTATGACACGACTTACAAGCACGTAGCTTGCTTGCGATTTTCGGTCTTAAAGACTGCCAGTTATGCCAGGAAAATAAGGGTTTTTCCTGTATACAAACCAAACAACTAATAGGAAAATAAGGGATTTTCTCGGTACAATTAGTTGCAATTTACATCACGAACATTCATATGCATTTCATACTTTTATAGGAAAATAAGGGTTTTTCTGGAAAACATGCAAACACTTTCGAATGGCATACATCTTCTCAAAACACCACTTATGAACTCACCAACTTAAATGTTGACACTTTTTCTTTGAAATAACTTGTATTCACAGGAAACCGCTAGCCAGGTAGCAACTACTTCTGAAGACTAATGCACTGGCATTAGTAACATATTTTGGATCACCATTTTATATTGGATTTCTTTTGCAAATATGTAACATCTACAATCATGTAAACTTTTCAAACATATTTATATTATGGTGGTGTGTACTTTCCTTTCTATGAACTGTTATGATGCTAAATATGACGTCCTCCGCCCCCGAACGATTCCGCCGTTCTGGTTTGGGGGTGTGACATCAAGTGGGTGGTCAGTGTATGACGCAGAGGGGTTTATAGGCTAGGTAGCCTTAATGTTTGGACTCTTGGTAACCTGGTGGTTGGACCAGGTGCGAGACTGGTAGTCTCAGAGTTGGTTTGGGAACATTTATATATCGGTCAAGTGAGGGGTCTTCGGGAATCAGAAAGTTTTGGTGTGAAATGAAGGTGCATATTTGTGGATCTCGGGTTATAAGTTGAGCATCAAATTGGTTTTTGGGTAAGATGTCGAGTCGGGTACCATGAGTGTTTTGTGCAAGATTTTTGTTTCAGTGGAATCAGGATATGGTAGGTCGTTGGAGACTGGGTATGATATGAGACTTCATTTGGGCTTGTAGAATTCTTTTAGTAGTGGATTTGGTCACCAAATGGTTCAGACAATTATCGCCATATAAGGTTTCACTTGGGAGTCGCATGGGGCGATTGTACATGTGTGTCTTTCGACTCAGCAACCGGGCAGGAGTCTGGGATCTCAGATAGTACGCGGGGCGTACTAGATGTGTACACGGGGCATACCGAGCTAAATGGTCGTGGGTGAGCCCTGAGTACGTCGGGCGTACTCCGTTCAACTATAAAACTTTAATTCTGGTCCTTAACCCTATTTAAACCTCATTTCTTTCATGAACCTCATCTTTTATCAACCTCTAAACCTCCTAAGACCTAGAAGTCAACCCTTAGCCTTTATCTTGGATCTTTTAAGCCATTATGAAGAATCTTGGAGTATTTTGTGCACTTTGTAGAGCTTGGATCTTGTTGAAGAATCACCACCTGGATATGAGCTTGTAGATCAAGAGATTTTCCATCTTTTGCAATCTATTGAAGGTAAAAAGCTTTGATCTTGTCATCTCCTTGGTTAGATCTTCTTTTTGGGTTTGATTATGGTCATTTTAGACCCTTTGGTTGGTCCTTGTAAGCTAAGGTTGTTTCAAAGGCTTTTTCTTGTAAATCTGGACGTTTTAGGTGTCCCAAAGGCATAAAAATGTGATCTTTATGGTTTATTTGGACTCATGCAGGTGTTAAGACCCTTCATTAAGCTCTTTTGAGATCTAGAGTCCCATTAAGCCATGCATGCAAGTAAAGTTGCCAACCTTACGTGATAAGTCATCCATGTGAAGAAAATATGAGAATTTGAAACAAGGACTTAAGTTGTTAAGTGCTTAATGGAGAAGATTGGGGTGCAAGGGAGTACGTTGGGCGTACCCATCTGGTATGTTGCGCATATTGGCGCCAAAGGGTGTAAGTTGGGCGTACCAGCTGAGTACGCAGGGCGTACTCGACCTGTTGGGCTTTTCTTGTTTTGTTGACTTGTTGTCCATGGAGTGTTGACCAGAATTTTGAGCATTGGTTAATTCCGCACCTTTTGGATGTTGGGCCTTCTCGGGTTAGGCCCATGATGGGTTTGAGCCCAATTTGGATATTTGGGCCTTAGTGGGCCTTAAGGTGTCATTTCGGCATGGTTTTTTTTTGGGATTGGATTGCTTGGGGCTTTGTTGGCCCATCTGTAATCGAGTGTTTGGATTGGGGAAAAGTTAATGAGATTTAAGGTAAGACCCATTTAAAGGTTTGGGCCCAATTTGGAAAATTGGGCAATAAGTGAGCTTTGGATGATTGTTGGTTTGTGGGCCTTTATGATGAGGAGTTTGGGCCTTAGTCTTGGAGAAAACTAGGTGAGGGGTAAAATGGTCTTTTTATCCCATATGTGGATTATTGGATTCAGTTTGGAATACAATTGTTAATTGTGTGTTAATTCTTTGATAGCGCGGAGATTTTAGCGGATCAGCAGTTAGAGAGTTATTCGAGGGTTCAGCTATCGAGGTGAGTCTTCTCACTATAACCATGGGTCGAAGGCACCAATGCTGCACCATTATGTGTTATGTGGAATGCTAGTTGTGTCTATGATACTTGCATGAAAGTCCATGGGGTAGCCCCCTACTGTCTAGAATAGTCCATGGTCGTCATCCATACTCTGCTGAATGACTAGAATAACACCAACAACATCGAGGTCTCTCATATGTTTATCACACACCAACTATCTACCCATGTTCTACCCAACATATTAGTAGATAAAAATATACATTTTTATATATAGTTTAAAACTTGTATAGCATGCTCGACCAATACATTTTTTCCACATAACAGATGAGGCACACACACATAACACGTATTTCATAGAGAATAAATCAGATCTATGAGATAGAAGAAAGTGAATATATATTCACACATATAATCAACAAAGTATACACGTAACACATATTTCGTATAAAATACTTCATAATAATGTGTTAGAAGAAAATGACTACAGACTCACTTGATCAGAAGATGATCGGGCAGCACTACGGCTTGCAGAAGTAGTGTTTCTCCGTAGATCTGGAAGATATTCACAAAAACCGGGCTCCTCACGGGCAGGGCTTCGGCTCGGAAATCTCACTTCTCGGGATCCTAGAGGCTCCGGATCTTGCTTCGGGGCTCGGGAATGATACCAGGGCTTCGGGATATGATTGGCATGCAAAACGATGCAAAACTTAGAGAGAAGAAAGAGTTTGAACAAGAGAAAATGGCTGATCTTGGTTTCTATTTATAGGCTGCTGGGTCTGGGATTACGTTGGGCGTAATTTCCAGGTACGCTGGGCGTACTTTGACGTCACTGCATGCATCAATTGGTGGCACTCGAGTATTGGTCAGACAAGTTGCACCCCTCTGAGTACGCTGGGTGTACTCAAATTACGCTCGGTGTAATTTGACTCGTCAAACTTCTAAATTGCGTAACTTTCTCATACGAGCTCCGTTTTCGACGTTCTTTATATCCACGCGTAGGTCAGACCATACTCTACAACTTTCATTTAGACTCCGTCGGCTAATTTTGACTTTTATTTTTATTATTTATTTTTAGAAGGCCGGGACAGAAAAACTTCGTTATAAATTCATAACTTCTTCGTCCGACGTCCGTTCTCGCCTAACTTTTCATCGTTTCGCTACAAACAACGAGATCTTCGATTCTCGTTTAGATTGTTTCGGCTAAAAACCGCTCGATCTCAAATCGAGTATTCGGGCTGCACACTGTCAAGTCAAAACTTCAGAAAATCATAACTTCCTCATACGAAGTCAGATTTGGGCGTTCTATATATATATATATATATATATATATATATATATATATATATATATATATATATATATATATATATATATATATATACGGAAACCTCGTTTCGGCCACTACAACTTTATGCAAAGATATCGAGTTTATTTTACACTTAAATTTTGACACTAATTTTCTTCTTAATTCATTAAATTGTAATAATTAAGAAAATACACACATAATTCACATAATTCACAAATAATACATTTTTATTATTTCAAATTGGGTTACAAAGGTTAACCTAGACTATTACATTGCTAAAAATGGCAAGCCCAAAAACACGGGCGTTACATCGGGACTTGCTTCGGGGCTCGAGAATGATACCGGGGCTTCGGGATATCTCTGGCACGTAAAACGATGCAAAACGGGAGAAAGAGAAGAGAATTTGGCAAATGGAGTCGGCTGCCCTCGCACCCCTTTTGTAGAGGCTGAGGCCTCGCATTACGCTGAACGTAATGCTCTATGCGGGGCGTACGCCTCGGAAGTCGTCACTACTTTCGTCTCCGAAGTACTCGAGTGGGAGGCTGGTCACGCTTCGTTGTACGCTGGGTGTACAGCCTTACACTGGGCATAACCCGGATAAGTCCGGTTACTCACCTTCAGATAATATCGGATTTAATAATTAAATTTATATATTAATTATTTCATAAACTTCAAAAATTCGTATCTTCCTTATACAAACTCCGTTTTCGACATTCTTTATATGCACGCGTAGGTGAGACTACGATCTACAACGTTCGTTTAGACTCCGTCGGCTAATTTTGACTTTATTTTTATTATTTATTTTTAGAGGCCGGGAAAAGAAAACTCCGTCATAAATTCATAACTTCTTCATCCGACGTCCGTTTTCGCCTATCTTTTTATCGTTTCACTACAATTAACGAGATCTTCGATTCTCGTTTAGATTGTTTCGGCTAAAAACCGCTCGGTCTCAAATCGAGTATTCGGGCTGCATACTGCTAAGTCGAAGCTTCAGAAAATCATAACTTACTCATACGAAGTCAGATTGGGGCTTTCTCTTTATGCACGCTCTCGGTTTAACGAACTCTACGACATTCGTTTAGATAACTAGGGCTAAATATCGCTCTAATGTAAATTTCACTTTTTACGTCATTCAGCGTTGCCGGTTCCGTCGCGAAACTTCGACAGATCATAACTTCTTCGTTATAACTCGGATTTCAACATTCTTTATATATTCGGAAACCTCGTTCCAACTACTACAACATTATACGTAGATATCAGTTTTATCAAACATTTTATTTTGACGCTTATTTTTATTCTCAATTACATTAAGACACACAATTAAGCACAAAACACATAATACTCAAATAATACACTTCTATTATTTCAAAACGGGTTACAAAGGTTAACCTAGACTATTAGATCAACATTAATGACAAGCCCAAAGACACAGACGTTACATCTGCGGGCACCTCATGCTTAGGATTTTCTGCTAATTATCCATATTAATGGTTTTGGCCAACATATGTCTCCTGTGGAGTATCGAAATATCGTTCGTTACCGCCTCATGATTCCCCTATTTCCAATTGTCGAGATATGCCCAGTTTGCCGCAAGGCATGTTTGGATACCTTTGGGGAACATTCGGTTCATTGTAGAGAGCTCCTTGGTTTCAAGTACATACATGATGTGGTTCGGGATGTTCTCTTTGATGCTGGTCGGCTTGCTAGTATTTCTGCGAAGAAAGAAGCGCCAGTGAACTTTTTGAAGGACCTATAGGATGGAAGGTCCACACTTAGACTGGCTGACATTTTAGTTTTTGGATGGATAGGAGGGCAACATGCGTGCGTGGATCTTACTGATGTCTTTCCTCTCGTTGGTTTCGGGAGTTGGGGTATCAGAGCAGGGCATGCTGCTTTGAAATCCGCTGTGTGCAAAGTGGTAAAGCACGAGAATGCATGTATAGAAAATCAACATGTGTTTGTAGCTTTTGCATTCGGTACATTTGGTTTTCTCGCAACAGAGGCGGTGGAGCTCCTCAATGGTGTCCAACAGGTCATGCACTCTAATGTCATATCTCCTAGATCCACAAATGTTGTTTTCAAAAGAATTGGTTTTGCCATCTAGAAAAGGCTAGCAGCACAGCTTGTTTCCCATTTTCCTTCAATCGATATGTATTGAACTATTTTAATCAGTATTTATATAATAGAGGACAAAACACTTATAACAACAATACATAAAAGGAACATTATCTAAAAAATTATATTGTAAACTTTAAAAACGAAAACAATGTTTCATCTTTTAAAACGAAAACAATATTGTAAACTTTAAAAACTAAAAAAGTGTTGCTCGTTTGCCTTCCATCGATATCTATTGAACTATATTATTTAAAAAATAAAATCTAATTTGATAAAAAAAGTAATAATTTTTCATGTTTTAAATAATTACAATGATAAAAATCACAATGTTAAGCAAATAACTTTTACAAAAAATTAAATAATCATAACAACTATAAACAACATTAAACCATATAGTTTTAATATATGTGCACCTTATGATATCACTCAACCTAATCAATGTTTTATAGCAAAGTTAACAACTTCATTGTTATATTTATAAAACATGTGTTTGTAAAAAATTTCAACTATATAGTTGTATTCTATGTAACACGCTACATGAATCATGAGGCTCTACTAGAATTGTAACACCAAGTTCCAGGTATATACTTCATTGTTTTTGTTATAGTTTTTAAAGACTAATGATGGAGTTTTGGTGGCCACGATGCGGCAATGTTAGTGCCACGATGTGGTGGTGACCGAGAAAAACATGCATCACATTTGAGTGCCACGATGTGACGACATATTGGTCAAGACGTGGCAGACTCCAACATGCAAAACCCTAATTCCGAGGGTTGTGCCCCTATTTAAGGAAAGTAAGGGCTAGGATTTTCACACCCTCATCCTCCAACACCTTCCTTTCACCCTCAAGGAAACTCTAGCCTCCATTTTGATATCTGATAGCTTTTAGTGGTGTTTTCAAGAAGAAGAAGTAGGCATATTTCGTTAGAAGATCCAACAAGCAACCTCATCCTCAACCTCCTAACTTATTTTCTGGATCATTGTGAGTCTTCAAGTTCTAACCTTTATGCTTCATGCTTATAGATCTAGAGTTCCTTGTCTTGTTCTTCATGTTTGGGTTAGTTGGTGTGGTTAGAATCCATAAAGTTAGCAACTTTATGGATACTTGAGGTTCTCTTGTTATTTTATGTCCTAGATAGGGGTGAACAAAATCGAACCGACTAAAAATAAACCAACGAAACCACAACAAACCACAACCAACAACCGAAACTGATGCAAAAACCAATAGTGCGGATTTCATTTTTGCAAAAACCGAAGGTCTGCGGGTTGGTGCGGTTTTTACCAAGAAACCAGTCCATCAAAACTGAACCGCACCGAAGATTTATAAAGTAATAAATCACTAATTTATATTTATATTCTATAATATATACATACTTTTTAAAATACTAAGAAATATTAATACATATTATATTTGGACTTTATACTTTGATAGTTGGTTTTAGCCATTTAATCGGGATTCCAAATCATTTTGCAAACTTATTTTCTATTTTTTTTTTTTTTGTAGTTAAAACCACAACAGAGTAGGTCACTAATTAACTATATGTTATAATGTTATAGCAAGTAAACCAATATTCAATTATTTATTCTTAGTCAAACGTTGTATATAAAGTAACTTAGAACTTTTGATTTATATAATTTATTTTGTACTCCAAAAAACATCAAAGACCACACCAAATTTTAGAATTGGTTTAAAACCGAAACCGCACTGATACAAACTGAAACCACATTTAGAAACCGCAAAACCGAACCATTGGAAAATTGCATCCAATGGTTTTAAAAATACAAAAACTACACCTTGCGGTTTGCGGTTCAGTTTGGCCTTAAAACCGCACCAAACCGCACCATGCTCACCCCTAGTTCTAGATCTGAAGAATGAGTGAGTTTTGAATCCTTGCATGAGGTTTTGACCTCATTTTCTTCATTTTTAACCTAACTAGAGTTTAATAAATGCATCGAACATGCGTTTCTACAAAGCACCAATTTTTATGATGCTTTAGGAGTTTGAAAACCTTATGGAATGTATGGATGAGTGGCCTTGGTGATTAATCGATTAATGCATTAAGAAGGCCAAAATAATTCCCACAACATTAAGGATTGGCCTCCACATCATAACGAAAGGAATCGAGACTGTTTTGTTATGAGACCATCACGACATGGCAGAGGCTTGGCTATGATGTGGCGGCCGGCTCTAACACTTTTGACTGTTGATTGTTGACTTTGACGATTGACTTTTTGACCAAGTTCGACTTTAGGTCAAATTAAGAGTATTGGGTAGTAGTGTAAGGATTTGTCCCTAATTGTTGTATAGATGACCTATAGTACCAATTTTTGGATTTGCAAGAGTTGTGTTATTATATGCTAGAATGCAAGGTTAGTTCTCTCATTATACTTTATAATGTAGTATGTATCCTTATGTGATGTAGTGATCTGTTAGTTTGGTAGATATGTTATGATTACCGATGCTTTTATGGTTATTGTTTGACTGTTTGCATATGTCGAGATATTGTAGTTGGATTGAGGTGGTCTTGCTTTGTGTTGTAGACCAAGATACATGAGCGGTCCAGTGTCATGTAGGCCTTTTAAGGCGGTACTCATATCAGATTGTAGACCTATGGGAGCGATACAACTACTATAGGCCTTGAAAGGTGGGCCAGTAGACTGTAGGCTTGGTAAAGCAGTCCAAACATCATGTGGGCCTTACGAGGTGGTCAAGGCAGACTGTAGTTTTATGTGTTCATGCATTGTTTGTTTATTTTTGTGCGGGGTATTTTGGGGGAACTCACAAAGCTTTGGCTTATAGTTGTGGATTGAAATTTTTTCAGGTACTTCGGATGATCAGGGCAAGGCGAAGGGTTGATCATAAACATCCTCCTGTTGATTTATGTTTTGAAAGATGATTTGATGCTCTGATTTCTATGGTTTTGTTTTGGAAACAATCTTTTATTATTCTATGGAATTTATATAATCATATTTTAAAAATGAAAATTTTTATCATGGTTTTTGGGACACTACACAAATTCTTGGAAACAAAGTTGTTCATCAACTCTTTATAATCAATACTTTCCAATATGTAGTTCTTAATAGCTATCATTCTCAATCCATTAAGTTTTTCTTTCGACATTTTGAATTATAAATATGACTTGATGTGACAACCGTGAAAATTCAAGTCAATTCTAGAATTGATAAACTTAGATGCACATGTAGGCATGACACATACTAGACTTAGTAACCAGACGCCAAGTTATAACCTACTAGAAACTTGGAAACAAGTAGAATCGAAGGAGAGTGTACTTGGATTTCACAGTGATATGTGAATTCTACAACTACTTAACTGTAATGACTATCCATATTCGGGCCATTCCTTCACTTGAAAACCTTTTCATGAATCATATACACACATCATGCATTTGACCTAGTAGTAGAAATTAGGTCCGAGTCTCATTGGAACTTAAGTCAAAGTTGGAAGCTAGGACTAGTATACGTGATTCCTCAATTTCACTTGAGTCTCGAAACCACTACATAGAATGCCAATAAACCAATAAAATAAGTTACAAAGATTATTTATAACTATAAAAGAGTTATAATACCATAAGATAAATTGAAGTCTCGAAGATTCTATTGATTTTGATATCCAAAGATTTACAAACTCTCAAAAACCCTAAATGCCCTAAAAACCTAAATTTATGAAATTTAACGTTAAAAATTCTATAAAAATAGTTATGAGCCTTATAATATGATCTTATAATAATTAAAATTATGAAAATGCATTCAAGGAAAATAAAATTGAACTCATTAATATTTACCCATAATTTATAATCAAAAATCAAGGTTTTATGAATAAAAACTTGATTTTAGTGCACATTTTATATAAAAATTGAGATATTTTATAAAAAAAATTTTAATTTTATAAAAGAAGATGAATGAGAAAGGGGTATTACACCTCAAAAATCGGCCCCCCTCTCCTCATTTCACTCTCATTCTCCCCCCCACACACACATCTCTTCTTTCTTTCTCTAAAAACTTCTATCTTACTTCTCTCTAAAACTAACGAACATAGATGTAGAATCTATGAGAGAGATTTTTCCAGTTGATAATTCATGATTCAGCATGCATCTCAGTATTTTGTTGGACAATTTTTGTGGAGTATAACCCAAAAGAGACAACGAGAGAGATGAGCTATCCAGAGAGATATAATCCCTCTTTTCTCTCTTTTCTTCTCTCTAAAACCCCCCATTCCTTCTCTTCCTTTTACCCACAAAAGTTTCTAGCAAAATCCATCATTTTGCATAAAAATATCCATCATCCATAAGGGTTCTTCAAGGTAAAATCATCTAACTAAATCATGCATGCAAGTTTATACTATTTTGTTATGATTTTATGTGCATATTACTTCAAAAAAACAACTTCTACTTCTTCATCTTCTTCAAATTTGTATCCTTTTGGTTAAAATGACTCTTATAACATCATGGATGAGTTTTAACTACATTCATGTAGAAAAACATGGTTGCATGTTCATGATCTTAGCAACAAAATAGGTTTTCAAGTTAAGAACATAAAACTCATTTTTAAGAGTTCTTGAGAAATAAGATATTTTAATGCATGTATGTAATTATGATTTTTAAATATATTTGATCTTTGGAAACATGACCATAACATGCGTGGATCATGATTTCATAAAATATTTCAAAAGATTTACTCAAAGAAATGATGAAAACTCACTTTTCTAACCAATCATCATGTGCAATCTGCCAAATTTCTTTACCTGACTTAAAACTGCCATATCTCACTCATTTCTTAACCAAAATTCGAGATTTTCTTTTTCTAAAATATAATATTGTGAGTTAGCTTTCAAACCCATCTGACCTCACTGGAAAATTTCAATTTCCAAGAATATATCTATAGCATGGCTAATACATTGGGAACACTTACATGAGCTTGGCCGATTACGCGCATTGCAAACTCCCCCTTTAAAGAAAACCGTTTTCAGGAAAAATTTAACTTCTATTGCTTTTTGAAAAACGGTTTACCATTTCCTCAGTTTGAGTTCTAACACACCCCAGAGTGTGCCTGAATTCCTCTAACAAAGGCTCTAATACCAACTTGTAACAACCTAAAATTTCAAATAAAATTTTCATTTAATAATTAGAAAATCGCAACCACATTTGTTTTTGCAAAATTCCATTACATAAACAAATTGTTCAAAAGATCACAGTATCCAAACAATAAGTGCGGAAATACTGGAGAGTGTCTGCTGCACAATAAAGCCGGGCCTTTACCTTAGAACTGAATGTACCTGAAATACCCAACAAAACTATAAGCATACGCTTAGTAAGTTTCCAAAAATACACAAAATACATAAGCACATAATGTCATGCACATATGTTGGGGTTTGATATGAAATATAAGTTTGTTTTTTACAAAAAAAAAAAAAAAAAAAAAAAAAAAAAAAAAAAAAAAAAAAAAACTGGAAACGGAAGACTTTAAAAATAGAAAGTTTATTTTTAGTTCATAACAAAACCAAAACATCATGGATCCATTTGTAGAGGTCAGAATGAAATAAAAACACGACCACATGATGTTTTAGAGATAACCTACTGGGACATCTCTAATCTTCACGGCCAGAAAAAACCGCTTTGTTTATGCATTGTTTTAAAATCAGAGTAATCATTTAAAGGAAATTGTTGTGGAATTTGTTCCCAAAACAAAATATGATAAGAATTTATCAAAGCATTTCTTAATGAAATGTATTTTTATTATATAACAAATTCTCGGGATGTCATGTTCTGATATAGACCAAAAGCATAAACAGGACAAAATAGACCTTACAACAGTAATTTATAACTACTGGTCTATAATCCAAAATCTCTCGTCATGTCAACCAACTTATGCTCTTATGCCGCTACCTGTAATTCAAAGGGAACTGAGTGGGTCAGGCTTGGGAGCCTGGTGAGCATATATGGTTTTCAGCCCACAATATTATATCATATAAATACCTTATAATTAATAAACTCATACAATTTCACCATATATAAGCAACTCTTACCCCACCTCATTGATCCCCACAACGACACGATCTATACTCTCATATCTAAAATTTACCTCCTTACCTAATCCATACTCATGGACCCAAAACTAACCTCTCTACCTAATCCATACTCCTAGTTTAATAACAAATAACTATGTCTTAATCCATAGCTACCAAAGTTTTTTTTTGTTTATCGACAGCATCATTTTCAAGACCCCTTTCGCAATACATGTCAATGGTTATTTAGAGTACGCTGGTGAACATTAAGTTCACAACATCTAAAAGTTGCGAGCCTACTAGTGTTCCACTTGACTGTCTAGAATAGTCTGTGGTTGTCATCCCTACTCTGCTGAATGACGGGGCCATCGCTTGGGTAGAGGTTTCACTCATTTTTCACCTGTCACCCTCATCTCATGATCCATATCACCTTTTGTCTCATCATCCAATTCATCTTTTATAACACACCAACTATCTCATCTACCCATGTTCTACCCAACATATTTGTAGATATAAAGTATATATATATATATACAGTTTAACTCATTTAAAACCTATATAAAACATCCATCCAACACCCATCTCAAGTAAAAACAAATAACGTATAAACACATAGCATGTATTTCATGGAAAATACGTCATATCTATGCAGTAGAAGAAAGTAACTACACACTCACTTGTTAAGACGATTGTCGGACAACACTTCGGCTCTTCAAGTAGAAGTTCTTCTATAAAACTGGGATATCTTCACACACCAGGCTTCTAGTGGGCAGAGCTTCAGCTTAAAACTCTTTTTTCCTCGCGATCTTCAGGGATTCGGGACTCGCTTCGGGTGTCGGGATGATACCAGGGCTTCGGGGGTACTTCAAGACAGCTAGAGAGGGTATCGGGAGTGAGAGAGGGGGGAATTAGCAACCATGGCCGACTGCCATTCATTTTTATTTATAGGGCTGAAATTCGACACTCACGTCATGAGCCTCAAGTGCTTACGTCGTGAGCTCGATCCTGCATAGGTCATTGCGTTCGTCATCAGGCCACTTGCCCAGGAAGGCGTCCATCACCTGCTCACGTCGTGAACTCTCTGTTCACGTCGTGAGCTCTGACACAGGAGTTGAAGTTCGTGCCCCGAACTTCTAAAATTCATATCTTTCGCATACGAGCTCCGTTTTCGAAGTTCTTTATATGCACGCGTAGGTGAGATTATGCTCTACGACTCTCGTTTAGACCATGTCGGCTAATTTTGAATTTAACTTTTATTATATTATTTTTAGTAGGCCGGGACAGGAAAACTCCGTTACAAAATCATAACTTCTTCATCTGACGTCCGTTTTCGTCTGTCTTTTTACCGTTGGACTACTATCGACGAGATATTCGATTCTCGTTTAGACTGTTTCTGCTAAAAATCACTCGATCTCATATTTGAACTTTGGGTTGTATACTGCTAAGTCGAAACTTCGAAAAATCATAACTTCCTCATAAGAATTCAGATTTAGACGTTCTTTTTATGCACACTCTCGGTTTGATTTTTTCTACGACTTTTGTTTGGATCACTAAGGCTAAATATCGTTCACTCGTAAATTCACTATTTACGTCACGGAGTGGCGTACCGGTTCTGTCACAAAACTTTGACAGGTCATAACTTCTTCATTATAACTCGGATATTTGCATTCTATATATATTCGGAACCCTTGTCATGACCACTACAACTTAGTTAGGATTATTCATTCTAAATAATCTTCTATCAAAAAGTCATTTTTGACGTTTATTATCTCTTAATTGACTAGCCCTGATCTACGGGCGTTACAATTATCTCCCCCTTAGGATGATTACGTCGTGGAATCATCAACGAAATAGGTCTAGTATAATGATTCCATACGTGATCTTTCCATCCTAAGTAATGATCGTAATCTATATGTTTCTTCGAACGAATATCTAGCTTTTGGACATCTCGATCGCAGGTAGTGCTCAATCATGCATCTGCTCTTCGTACTATGTTGGACACTCAATCGTAACCTTAGAGTTACAAAATAAATCGTTATTGAGGACTCCTTCTTCTTCTTAAGATAAGTACTTTCCTTTATCTATTGTAACAGACCGATGGGTCATGCTCTAATGATCTCTCATCGTATGATGCAACGCTTTGACTCAAGTCTTTTAGAGTCAAATTCCATAATTGAATATACCTTACTTCATATTCTAATGTGATATAATCACATTTTAGAACCTATCATTTTTAGCTACAAGCTTCTTCAACAACGAGTGCGATGCTATTGATCGCATTGATTTCAATCTTCTGTCTTAAGTCAGATGTTACATCGAACTTGGTTTTCTGAACCACATAACAAACTCATTGTAGTCGGACTCAATTTGATATGACCACTAGGGTTGGAATAAAAATCATCTCATTAGTCATTACCGAAACAATGGTAACGACATACTTCAATAAAACGAGACCAATCACTAGCTTCTTGGTAACCTTGTGACTTTCCCTGATCCAAGCGTGAGTCCCGTGCTTCCGGTAGTATAGGCCTCTACTGCCATTCACACCTACTTATACTCGTCCCAAGTATTGTCTTGTAGTTCCCAAGTCACCGTACAAGAAAATCATTCAATCATTCAACACATCATATAACAAAACTAGGGTTTATATTATTTCTTGAAACTATTACACAAAAGTTCAAGTTCACCCTATACTATGCCTCTAATAGGCTACACCATAAGTTACTATTCACGCTGCTACTTCATAACTTGATCTTTGGATATAAAATCCTCATCCTTGATTCCTCGCGTTATTGTCTGCTTCGTCAAGGATCATTTAAAATGCTCCTACCTTTGGCTGTGGCTGTGCATTTTGTATTGCTCCTTCATTCTTCTTCGGGAAGTCCTTAGATAATTACGCTTCTTCTCAGGATTCATAGCACACCCTCTTTTTGGATACACACTTGTTGGCGTAATGCCCTGTCTTTCCACATTTGTAACAAGTTACCTCTTCGTCGCATCTCTCATAATGCTTCAGTGGTACATTTGGCTTTGTAGCTTCTTCCCTCTTTGGGCAGTCCTGATTGAAGTGCCCTTCCTCATTACATTCGTAACATACCCTTTCGTTGAATGGACATTTTTCAGCGTAATGACCATTCTTTCCACACTTAAAACATGTCACCTCCTCGCCACTTTTTCTTTTTTGCATTTCCTGCACCATTTTTCTTTACCTCCTCTTTTTCTAGACTTCGAGAACATGTTGCTCTTGTTAGACCTAGAAGACCCCTCGAATTTTCTCTTCTTGCCAACTTCAACCTTGTTGGTGATACTACCGTTGATCACTTCTTCGTCTGACTTAGAAACCCCGATAGTTATCTCAAGAGTAGGTTCCTGACGTACTGGCACAGTAAATTCGTCCTTACTTTGTTGAAGTAAACGTTTTGTCTCTTCCATCTGTAGATCCAACATCGTCCGTACCATTGCTTGTACTCCTGCCATCGTGATTGGCTCAGGTGCAGCTGTTATTTCTGATGCACTATCAATCACGTGTGGCTCAGGCTGTGGGGCAGTGTTGTAAAACTCGTTGAGTTATCTGATTACTCCTTGGAGTATTCGCTACTCCCCCTCCTTGCCGAGGCGAGTTACAAAATTATATCATATAAATACCTTAAAATTAACAAACGCATACAATTTCACCATATATAAGCAACTCTTACCCCACCCCATTGATCCCCATAACGACATGATCTATACTCTCATATCTAAAATTTACCTCCTTACATAATCCATACTCATGGACCCAAAACTAACCTCTCTACCTAATCCATACTCCCAGATTAATAACAAATAACTATGTCTTAATCCATAGCTACCAAAGTTTTTTCTCGTATATCGACAATATCATTTTTGAGACCCCTCTCACAATACATGTCAATGGGTTTTTAGAGTACACCGGTGAAAATTAGGTTCACAACACCTACAAGTTGCGAGCCTACCAGTGTTCTACTAGACTGTCTAGAATAGTCCGTGGTTTTCATCCCTACTCTGCTGAATGACGGGGCCATCGCTTGGGTAGAGGTTTCACTCATTTTTCACCTGTCACCCTCATCTCATGATCCATATCTCCTTTTGTCTCATCATCCAATTCATCTTTTATCACACACCAACTATCTCATCTACCCATGTTCTACCCAACATATTTGTAGATATAAAGTATATATATACAATTTAACTCATTTAAAACCTATATAAAACATCCATCCAACACCCATCTCAAGTAAAAACAAACAACGTATAAACACATAGCACGTATTTCTTGGCAAATACTTCATATCTATGTGGTAGAAGAAAGTAACTACACACTCACTTGTTAAGACGATTGTCGGACAACACTTCGGCTCTTCAAGTAGAAGTTCTTCTATAAAACCAGGATATCTTCACACACCGGGCTTCTCGTGGGCAGAGCTTCGACTTAAAAGTCTTTTTTCCTCAGGATCTTCGGGGATTCGGGACTCGCTTCGGGTGTCGGGATGATACCAGGGCTTCGGAATTCGACACTCACGTCATGAGCCGCAAGTGCTCACATCGTGAGCTTGATCCTGCATTGGTCATTGCGTTTGTCATCAGGCCACTTGCCTTGGAAGGCGTCCATCACCTGCTCACGTCGCGAACTCTCTGTTCACGTCGTGAGCTCTGACATAGGGGTTGAAGTTCGTGCCCCGAACTTCTAAAATTCATATCTTTCGCATACGATCTCCTTTTTCGATGTTCTTTATATGCACACATAGGTGAGATTATGCTCTACAAATCTTGTTTAGATTCTGTCGACTAATTTTGACTTTAACTTTTATTATATTATTTTTAGTAGGCCGGGACAGGAAAACTCCATTAGAAATTCATAACTTCTTCATCTAACGTTTATTTTCGTTTGTCTTTTTCCCATTGGACTACTATCGACGAGATTTTCGATTCTCATTCAGATTGTTTCGGCTAGAAATCACTCGATCTCATATTCGAACTTTGGGTTGCATATTGCTAAGTTGAAACTTCGAAAAATCATAACTTCCTCATACGAAGTCAGATTTAGACGTTCTTTTTATGCACGTTCTCGGTTTAACGTATTCTACGACTTTTGTTTAGATCATTAGGGCTAAATATCGCTTTATCGTAAATTCAATATTTACGTCACGCAGTGTCGTACCGGTTCTGTCACGAAACTTCGACAAGTCATAACTTCTTCGTTATAACTTGGATTTCAACATTCTTTATATATCCAGAACCCTTGTCACGACCACTACAACTTAGTTAAGAATATTCATCTAAATAATGTTCTATCAAAAAGTCATTTTTGATGTTTATTATCTCTTAATTGACTAGCCCTGATCTACGGACGTTACATCTTTGAATCCTTTGAACCCACTTGGTTTTGGGGTGTTGATGAAGATGTAAAGATTAAAGAACATGATCTTCTCTGCAAGTATCCACCATCTAGATTAAGGCACTTGGAATGCTAGTTCCTTCTTGTATAAAGTACTTCTTAACTCAAATAAGCACTAAAGGATAAGCGCTTTGAACCACCAAAGACTTGAATGATCTTCAAAAGAAAAAAAAAGAGAAGTAGCTCTATGCTACTTACGGTTTTGGTGAGAAGAAAAGGAGAAGAAGAGAGTGTTTCACTTGTGCGAAAAGCAAGCCTCATGCATCTGTTATATAAACCATGGAAGGTAAGGGCCCTACATTAAATTAATATAAAGTAAATCTTCTATTTTCAAGAAGCATGGGCAAGGCATGGAGATTGACAAACAACCTCCATAATGTTATATATATTTAGGCCATACCTCTCACAAGAGCATGGATTCTTTATTATTTTTTTTAAATTCCAAGTTTATAAAATATAAACTTTGTCTTTAGGTAAAAGACAAAAGAATTCAACTAGTCCAAAATATTGTGCATGACTTATTAATTCATATAATATGAAATAATAACTAATAATACTCTCTTATAGTTATTATATTCACAAAACAATAATTATTCCCTAATTATAATACAAGAATTGCAATTATTTATTAATAATCATATTAATAATAAATATACAAAATGTGCCAACTTGATAAATGTGTGACCCTATAGGATCATATATTATTAGCAATATCACTCCGTAATGGCTCTTGGGCATATAGATTCAATAATCTCCCACTTTTACAAGATTCATTATAGACTGACATAGACAGTAACTGACGTCTAGCTATGGGCTATTGCCCGTAATAATATATGAAGGGTGCCATCTCATCAACAGCCAATTCCAGGAGCTTTAAGCTACAATTGTTACTAAAGGTGTGGTATCATTTATTCCTTTGTCTCAGACATCATGTTAAACATGAGATATGGATCGCCATCAATCTCACTTAGTGTTCAAATTTTAGTAAGGCCTTAGATGTCTAACTTCAACGAATAAGAGGGACAAATACCATGTCGACTACATACGCCTATCAATGTGGTTCATGTCATACCCAACGATGGCCCTAATGACAGCCCTTTTACAGAACAACGTTAAACCATGTCAAAGCACAACAATACCTACACTTTAAGTCCCAAATATGTATCTCAGGTCTAAGAACAGAAAGATACAAGCTTGATCAAAACATCACTCTTGACTACGATCCATAATGTAACATCCCAAAATCCAAGACCAAAAATTTCATTTTTAGTTTAATAATTCATAAAACAGATTATTGAAAACATCATTAAGTTATCTCATATCATAAAAACCCATAAGTCATGTGTCTCAAAACAAGCCATAATAATGTCAGAGTACAAATCCGAAGAACATCATAGTGTAGAAAATAGTGGTGTGATGTGCTGCAGTCATGCCAGCTCCTTTTCCTTCGAAGAAGAAGTACCTGAAACCAAAACTTTAAACCGTAAGCACGAAGCTTAGTGAGTTCCCCCATCATACCACATACCATATAATCACACAATGTCTAGCATATCTTGGTGTTGGCCTCCCCTTCAGTCTCTTTCAACCGGTAACTGCATAGCATATCTGGGTGTTGGCCTCCCCTTTGGTCTCTTTCAACCGGTAATTGCTTAGCATATATGGGTGTTGGCCTCTCGTTCAGTCTCTTTCAACTGGTAACTACTTAGCATATATGGGTGTTGGCCTCTAGTTCGGTCTCCTTCAATCGGTAACCGGGGACTATTTCACCCACTACCATTACCACATAATACCGTAACATATACATATAAATCATATACTGCCTAGCATATCTGAGTGTTGGCCTCCCCTTCGGTCTCTTTCAACCAGTAATCGAGGACTATTTCACCCCTACCACTACCACATAATAAAACAACATACTATTACATAAAGCATAACATATAGTGGCATATCAGACAATTATCACAAAGACAATCATCTAAACTATAATCAATACAAGTGGGCCGACATTGGTGCCTTCGACCCACTCCTACTGGAAGGTAACTCACCTCAAATGTTGTAAAGTAGCTAAACTATCCCCGGCTCTAAAATCTGCCCCACCCAAACTCCTACACATAAAGATTTCCTTTAGTTACCCTTTTCATGCTTATAACCCCTTAAGGGTCAAATTTGGTCAAAGTCAAAGTCAAAGTCAACACCCTAGTCAAAGTTAACGTTCCGAGTTAACTCAACTCGCCGAGTTCACCCATCAACTCGTTGAGTTCCATACATCCGAAAACTCTGAACTCACAATCCAACTCGTCGAGTTCCTCATATCCATGGTATAGGGATTTTCCCATTCTACTCGTTGAGTCATCCTCAAACTCGTCGAGTATTCCCTTTATAGAATCGAGACATTTCAACCCAACTCGTCGAGTTCCTCTATGGAATCGACGAGTTCTTTAGTTTGTTGATCCATCTTAATGGATTAAGCTCCTATCCTTTAGATCTGGATTCCACACTTCTTCTACACTCTGAAAATGTCCTTTTAAGGGTAAAGTTTCCAACTTTACCCGTTAATAGCTTCCTTTAATGGATTTAGCTCAAACCCTAATTCTTCAAGATCTAGATCTTGATCTAAAAGCCATATATACTTCGAACTAAGACATACAAACTGAGATCTATACTCTAGACATCATTTGAACATGTAAAGTTTCTGCCTATAACTCCATGCATGGCGTTTTGGGGCTTAAAAGGCCAAAATGATATCTTAGAGCTTTCATGGGGCTCCAATGGCCATAAAGTTTGCACCTTTATGCCATAACAGCCCTTCAAGGTCCTAGATCTAGGAGAATACCCACTTGGGTCATCCATTTCCCAAAACCTAATATTCTTGGACCAAAAACTCCATAAAAGTTAAATGAAGAGATCTAAGATGTCATTAAGCAAGTTTGAGAATTTCTTACCCGAAAATGCTGCAAATGGAGTGAAGTTTCTCGATCTACTCTCTTCTTCTTGAGTCCTCTAGCTTCCTCTTCTTCCACGAGCTTCAAAAGCACAAGTTTTATCTCAAAAGGCCTCACAAGCTCACATAAGGCTCTAGGGTTTCGTGGTTAGGCTTTTGGGACTTAGAGGCTATAATTGAGGCCAAACTTTAGGGATTAATGTGTTTAAATAGGGTGTAAAACCATGAATTAGGGTTTCACTCTGACAGCCCTACTCGTCGAGTTGGGGCTCTCAACTCGTCGAGTAGGTTTCTTAACCTGTGTCCCAAAATAATTCCTACTCGACGAGTTTGGGGCCTCCAACTCATCGAGTTCTCATATAAAAGTGAATAAAATTTATTTAAAATACATACCAGGAACCGGGTGTTACACATAAAGTGATTTTGATGGGGGTCAAGTCAAATACTTATTCTCCTAATCCACTATCTATGAATATGGTAATAGCTCTTGTTATTTTCATCTCCATGCGAATCCACCAATCCACTCATTATAGTCTTACCTCATAGATGCTCCCACAACTATGAACGACTATGGACATTTATAATAAATTAGTTATTCAAGGATTTAAACGTGCTAACATAGAACACAAGAATTATTCAATGAAAGACTCATATCCAATATATCAATTCATTTCCGTATATGTTGTTTGTACTGTTCCAATATCCAAATACTAAATTTCGATCAAATAGATCTACTTGTATCAACAATGCCCTATAGCACTAACTTGACTTTCATGCTTTAGCTAATGAAGCAGCTTTATTAAGAAGATGTTACAAACTGTATTTGTATAAACTTTGCGAATACAATCATTCTTAGTTTTATATATAACTCATATATAAAGAAAAACTATTGAGAATGAATTAGATGCTTGAATATGACTTAGATACCAATACTTGCGTAATGGGATTAATCCTAGTCATAATGAACTATACATTAAGAATCTTTTTGCATGGTTCTCCAAACCATGAGGTACTCTAACTCTGATGTGCAACAATAATTAAAATCTACATGGAACCACTATACATGTAGTTGTCTCTTCATTCATAATGAGGACACACCCGATTGTGACGGAGAGTCACCTCTATCTATATGAAAATTTTACACATGTGTAACAACTTTAAACATAACTTTCTTTCAAATACTCTGTAGACTAGGAAAATTTCTCTAGTTCATGCAAGTACTTTAGAATATTCCTATAAGTTACACAATGACTTGTTCTCGGATTGTATTGGTATCATTCGACATGCTCTAAGCATACGACTTATTTGGCCTTTACGCATAATCATGACATATATGATTTCTCCAATTGCAGCAGCATATGGAATACAATCATTGATGAGATTAAAACTCTAATGATCGATAGATTCAAACAGGTAAATAGATTAAGAACTGCTACTGTAAAGGTGTGTAGGGTTTACAATACGATTAGACGATTACATAAAACAATGCATGCATGCACCGTAAATAGCTAAACCCTAATTAATAAAAGACGAGTGGACAGACCCAAACCGAATACACAAAATAGACTAAGTAAAAAGTCCATCATGACGCAGCACAATAAGCCCAACAATTTCCCCCTTTGCGTCAATTGAGGTTGGAGTCCTTTATTATAGTGTTCGCTTCTGCCCTTCAAAGACTTTCGAAATTACGATGAGAAAAGATTTGCGAACTTGGATGTACCACTGGAGCATGTCAGAGAAGCACTTATTATCACTTTTATTGTTCCCTCTGTATTTGCCTACGCAGTCTAAGATATACTCCAGGCATGAAGTGGTGAAAAGATGTTTATCAGTGAGAAGGAAACAAAATTTATGAAAGTTTGCATCATTTTGCTCTTTCATTTGAAAAGCCACACACCACCCGTCCTTTTGTATCTTCCCTGGTTTCATTTTATCAAAACCTTCAGGGGGCTTCTTTAGGAAGTATAGTTGGCTTCTTTCGCAGTACATCTGCTATTTCGACATGCATTTTCCCAACCTCTTGAATATACAAAACTAACATTCATTTGAGGTGAGAAACAACGGGCTCGTACTTCTATTCACCCCTCAGCAGCAGGTTGTACATCATGATCCAATCCTACAGGTTTAGGCATGGAAGATCAGCAAGAGTGAATTCATGCACCTGACTCGTTAAACCTCTAGCAACCTTAAATTTTTCATTTGGGAAGCTATGATTTTCGATTGGACTAACAATCTTAACAGCAATGATCTTTTTTGCACTCTAGGTATTGTACTGCGGCTTCATGTGCTTCAGGTAGAACGAGAAAAGCAAGTGATCTGCGCCGTTGTCAATTGGAGGGACATTCGCAACTTTAACAAGACTGCAAAATTTGAAGGCTTTTGTTGTCATTGGAAGATCCAGTTGTGAATCTTGTGTATTTTGCAAGTCAAAAGACACAACTGGTTCCAATCCATATAGGCTCGACATATCTACAGCCTCACTTAAGTTTCGCACCAAATTCCACGCTGGAAACAAAAGCTTTTGGCTTTCCAGCATGACTTGAGCTTCGCGTTTAGCCCTTTCCTTCTCTTCTGCCTCACGAACGATTTGTTGGTGCTCATCTATTTGAGCTTCACGATCCCTTCTTCTTTTAAGCTCATGCTCGTCGGGCTCTTCTTCTTCACTGTCGTCAATTATTGGTTCTTTGTTGAGCTTCTCTTTTCCTTTCGAATCCGAAGCTGCATTATCCTTCAGTTCATTTTCTTTCTTTGGCTTGATAGTAGGCTTGGGTTTTCTTTCTGAGATGGCTTCGCAACATTTTCTCCTCCTTGTTTCATAATTGAGCTTGATTTCGAAACACCTTCCAATCTGTTGAGCATTGTGAACACTGGCCCTAGCTTTTCAGAGAGATGCTTTTTGACTGTGATTGTAATCATCGAGTCAGAAGTCTCGATGATGTGCGAAAGCAGAGAATTCACATCTGCTACACAACTTTTCATAACAGCCTTTTTAGATAGGAATTCGTTGATCCTTTTCTCGGCTTGCTCAAGCTTGACAGTGAGTACCTTCACCTTTTCCGTCTTCGCTGCGAGAGCATCCATTATTTTTCTCTCAGTAGCCAAGTCATCTTGAAGCTTTGTTATCTTTGATGAAATGTAGGAGTTGAGCTCGACTTTTTCGGATTGGATGCCAATGCGAACCTCTTCGAGTTTTTCCTTCTCCATTCGAAGTGTAGATCCAAGGCTGGAAATGACTTCATTCGCCTTCGTAGTGTTGGACTCAAACGAGCTCTGAAATGTGCTTATGAAGGAACAAGAATCTGTAATTAGTTTATCAACTTTTCGGTCATTTCTTTGCAAACGGAAGTAGAATCATCCACAACTTTATTTTTCTTCTCAAGATTGGCGGAGTGTTCTTTGGTGAGGGTCTCAAGGAAGGACTTGATTGTAGCTTGAGAATAGTTTTCGCTGGTTGAGGTTTTTATGGTATGAAGCAGCGAATCTAGCTTCTCATTTATAGCCTTAAGTTTCCCTTTAGTGATAGGAGCTTCGTCATCACTTTCAGTCCGAATGTTGAAAGGGTTGTAAGTGAATCCTCCAAAGTCTTCATCATCACCACCATAGACGGTATCAGGATCATCTTGGCGTAAGGGTGGGATGGGTGGAGTAGAACTGTCAACTGTGAAACCTGAAGCGCCAGCCCTCACATCATATGCATTGATAGTGACTGTAGGTTCAACAGTGGAAGTAGTTGTGGTGGCGGTGGAATCTGTGAATAGTGGGGTTTGGATTTGCGAAACACCCAGACATACTGGCAGGCGAGGAGCAATTATGATTGGGGTAGAGACAATAGAGGTGGGCGGAGGAACAGAAATGTTTTGGAAAAATTCATCTATGATTGGTATGGATGTAGGAATCTCAAAAGTTACCTCGGGATTCATAGTTGCAGGCTCCGAAACCTTTGGTTGAGTTGTAGCATCATCTTCGTTGTGAACCTCTTTTTGAATAGGAGCCTCTGAAATTGTGTGTGACTGCGAGTCCTCGTGGTCACTTGGAGTTGGAGATCGTGGTCTATGAGTCACTTTCTTGACCCTCTTCCATTTAGGAGCTTGTGGAGGTTCAGATGGGCCTACTTTCGCACTCATTTTCTTTCCTCCTTTATTGGGTTTGTCCGACTCTTCAAGGACCTTTTGCATTTCAACAAACAAAGGGCGAAAGCCAGAGACAGGTAGACTATGATAGGTTCGTAGTATGTCACTCACCGTTGGAACCTCACGAAGCATTATTACAGGAATCAAACCGATGAAGCTGAACTTTGAATTATCTTCAAGTATGATGTTGGTGGTGTGGAAGATCTGGATTGAATCCATACATGAATCTTCAAGGACGGGGATGCTGAGCTTCCAGATCGCCCGTTGAATGACAATGGTCTAGAAACGAGCATAGGAGATTTCACTGTGTCGTGTAGTAGAGAGAGTGCTTTGGACCAATTGAGCCCAGAGCACTGAACCATAATCTAGATTGATGCCAGGGTAGATACGATACATCATTTTCATGAATAACTTGCTCACACAGTCGGAGCCTATAACTCTCTCTGAGAAGCTCTTGAATACAAATGTGAAGAGGCCGTTCCACATCGACGACAAGTTGGGCTTCTTGAACTTTGAAACTGTAGTCAATACTTCCTTGTAGCCCATCTGGTAGAACATCTCTAGAATAGATGAGTTGGAGATGCTTTCGGGGTCAACCAGGTCACTACCATGTGGAATCCCTACGAGGTTACATAACCTCGACTTGGTGATTTGGGTTTTCTGGTTGAAGATTCCGAACATGATCAGCTCTTCTCCCTTTTGGTAGCTAGCGGTGGAGTAGGCTTTCGAGAGATGCGCCAAGGGAACAATCTCCAATTTGGTGAGAGCAATAACCAGTGGAGAATACCTCAAGCATTCAACGATTGGTTAAAGAAATCCGTCGTGTTTTGCTGGGTCAAGATCGAGAATCAAGTTTTGATTGGCCTTGAGGTTGAGGATTGAGGATTGTGCTATATGTTCTGCAACTGAGGGAGTCTCTGAAGATGCAGCCATTGAAGCTCAAGGAAAGAGATGATGAATAGTAGAGAGTATAATCTCCAAAGGATTTTGTTTGCTTTTTGATAGTGGCAATTAATTATTGAATCATCAAAATCCTTATATACTGTATAGTAGGAGAGAGAAATCCGGCGTTTGGTTGCATCGGTTACTGAATAGTCGCCTAAAAAGGCATGAAAGACAGCTGTGACATGTGTTAGGCGACGTCAAATCAGCTTCCATTCAAATTCTCGTGTCCAAATCTTATCCTTTAAGATGTCGTTTCAGTTATGCCCTTTCACAGTTAATCCATATACAAACTTTCGCAATTAATAGCCATCATATGTTTTGCGAAACTGAAAGTAAACATGAGTACCACGAACCAGACTATGGAAAATCACAAGGTTCTTCGTGCAAGAGTGTGACAAAGACAAAGAAATAAATCAACATTATTCTAAGGGATTCTAGCGATGTCTATTCAGACATGAAGCAGATGGATCCCAGGCAATGATATCTTCTTTCGGAGTCAAGAGAGACTCTAAAGTGTCTATGTGGTTTCCCGTTGAATTACGATCACCTGTTTGTTAAGAAATAGTGAAAGGCATATTTTCATTAGGCTATAAGGGTGGCTTTATCTTCTACCAAACTATGAAAATTGATATAAGTCTGAACGTTCGGATGAAGTACTTGTCTAACCGGTGTAGCCATAAAAACAAGTATGCTTTGCAATTATTTTGAGTGACTAGGATAAGCAAAGAAATCTCAAAAAAAAAAGACTAGATCTATTGGGAAGAAAGTCTTAGGTCTAGAACATTTCATTAAGATCACACAAAAAGGAAAAACGACTTCATGGTACTGACCATGAAAGTGGACATTCGTTAATTCCATGGTGAAATACCTAAAACAATTATATTGTTCACCGTCAATTCGTATATATGTGTTGTTTTTTAGGTTTCACTCACTTTGTGGTAATAACGAATTTATGATCATAAACACAAAATTTGTTATAACCATAAACCTCAGTGGTAATATCTAAGAGTTTCAAGGGTTACATTTACGAATGCAAAAGCGATGGAGAAATGGTATGAGGTGGTTCCAAAGAAATAATATACCTCCGCTATGCGAAAGTGAATAAGCAGTTAACTCTTAACTCAATGTGAGAAGAGTCAAGTAGCTCTTGACTTATGTGAATGAACAGCCTTATTGCGAAGAATCGAGTGGTGTTATCGATTCATTAAGGCTTCAAAATAGAAAGTCTTTGAGGCTTTTGATGACATGCATCAACATGCTTCTAGGGACACTTAACTAATGCATAGATTAGAAAATTTATACCTGCCCCATCATTCGTAATTGAAATCACCAAGATGTTTGCCTTGAAACCTGCTCAATTATCCAATATTTTTTGGAATTTTCGTTTAATTATTTTAAAAATGATGAAAATAAAGAAAATCATTTTGTAATTTTGTTTTTCTGAAAAAGAAATAAAAACAAAAAGAAATAAAATATTTTTGGTTTTTCAATATTCTAAAAAAGAAAGAAAAACAGAATAAAATATTTTTTGATTTTCGATTTTCTAAAAAAGAAATAAAAATAGAAATAAGTAAAAGAAAATAAAGTAAATGTGTAAAGGATACATGAAGTTCCTAACCACGAATGAACAATAGACCACGAGTCATTATGAACATTCGCATCAGTGTGCAGTGTGAACGGTTGACTACGAGTTACTACGAGCGTTCGCACCAATTCACAGTGTGAACAGATGACTGCGAGTCACTGCGAGCGTTCGCACCAATTCACAGGTTTATCAACAACTTATGATTGCGAAGCTGGTTTCGGAACAGATTCAGCCTCTATCATTCTTAAGCCTTGAAGAATGCGATTAAAGGTTTGCTCAGGCAAGGATTTCATGAAGATGTCGGCTAGCTGATCAGTGGATCTAACAAAGTGTATCTCGACATTTCCATCTTCCACATGATCTTTGGTGAAGTGATACCTCAGTGCGATGTGTTTGGTCTTTGAGTGTTGCAGTAGGTTGTGACAAATGCGAATGGCGTTCTCAGAATCGCAATACAAAGGGATTCACTTCATGTTGACGCCATAGTCACGAAGCTGACTTTGAATCCAAATTACATGTGAGGTACAAGAGGTAGCGACTATATACTCTGCTTCAGAAGTCGATAGGGAGACACAAGTTTGCTTTTTAGATTTCCAAATTATGAGTTTGCCATAGAGAAATTGGCATCCCCCCATTTTACTCTTTCGATCTAAACCACAACCTCAAAGATCAACATCTGAAATGCTTGCACAAAGAAACCTGGACTTGAAGGGTACCATATTCCTAGTGAGGATGTTCGCTTGAGATACTGAAGATGTTCTTAACAGCGGTCACGAGGAGTTCGCGAGGATTCGCTTGAAACCTAGAATAATAGCAAAAAAACATGATATCTGGACAACTAGCAGTCAGATACATCAATGGACCTATCATTTAACGATAGAGAGTCATATCAGCAGCCGGCTTGTCCAGAGATGATGTTAGTTTCATTCTGAATGCCATTGGAACCTTCACCTTCGACTCTCCCACCATTCCAAACTTGTAGAGTAAGGTCTTTATACAAGCCTCCTAATTGATAAAGATACCTTCCTGAATCTGTCTTATATTCAAGCGAAGAAAAAAGTTAATCGGAACCATGGAGCTCATCTCAAACTTAGTTCCCATTAGCTTTCAGAACCCAACAGTTAAGCCGGGGTTAGTTGATCCAAAGATGATGTCATCAATGTAAATTTGGAAGATCATCCGGTGGTCACCATATTTCTTGCGAAAGAAGGTTGGGTGAACCGATTCTTGTTTAAATTTGGCTTGTTTTGAAAAGCAAGTTAGTGTTTCGTACCATGCTCTTGGAGCTTACTTTAGACTGTAAACTGCGTTGTCCATAATGTAACAGTAGTACAGATACTTTTCATTTATGAACCCCGGTGGTTGTTCCACATACACTGTTTCTTCTAGTTCCCCATTTAGAAATTCACACATGACATCCATCTGATATACTTCAAAGTTCTTGTGTGCTACGTATGCCAGAAAGATGCGAACAGAGTCCAACATTGCGTGCAAAGGTTTCTTCGTAATCAATGCCTTTTTCTTGACAATATCCCTTAACAACGAGACGCGCCTTGTTCCTTATCAGATTTCCCTATTTATCCAGCTTGTTGCGAAATACCCATTTTAGACCAACAACAGATGCATCCTTTGGAGTGGGAATAAGTCTCCAGACCTTGTTTCGTTCGAATTCATTGAGCTCCTCCTGCAATGCTTGCACCCAATCAGAATGATCAAGAGCAATTTGAATGTTTTTAGGTTTAATCATGGAGATAAACAAATTAAACATGCAAAATTCCACTTTAAAGAATAGTGTAGTTCGCTTCGCCTTTCGTTGAGCTCTCGTAAGAACTCCTGAAGACGATTCTCTTATAACTTGAGTTTTTGGATGATCTCTGGTCCATTTGGTCAATGGAGGGTAGTTAGAATCATATGTTGGATCCTATTCATCATTCACTTCTTCAAACTCTTACTGCACATCTGAATCATCATTGACATTTTTCATTCTCCCCCTCGAATGATGTATGTATATCTTCTTTTGGATTCGGATTCTCCCCCTAGAAAGGTGGTTCTAAGCTGACTTCAAGTTTTTTGGTTTTCCCTTGAACAAGTGTTTGAGAAGAGGAGGTTGAAGTCGAACCCTCCCCCTGCATTGTAGCATTCGCACCTATAGGTTGAGATGGAACTTCAAGGTCTTTCGGAGTGGGGTGCTCGTGTTCCATATCTTTCGTAGCATCATCAATGATTTTCTTTAGTTCATCTTCCTTGTATTCTGATGCTTTGGATTCTGAGGATATTGCCTTTTCCGGCTCATCAAATAAGTTCATGAACTCCTCATAGAGATTGGAGAGTGGAATGGTGGCAGGATTCGGTTCGGAAAAGATCTCATGTGATGGACTGTCATTCTTCTGAAACTTCTTCAAGTAATTGTCGTCGAAAGTGACATAGTAGGTTTCTTCTATCCTTTTGGACTTTTTGTTAAGAACCCTATATTATTTAGAAGTCAAAGAATACCCCAAGAAAATACCTTCATCAGCCTGCACATCGAATTTGTTCCTTTGCTCCATTGAATTGAAGATAAAGCACCTGGAACCAAAGACATGGAAAAACTTGACATTAGGTTTTTGATTATTTATGATCTCATATGGAGTGATTGAGAATCACTTATTGAGGATAGATTGGTTTTGGGTAAAGCAGACACTTCCTATCGCATCTGCCCAGAAGTAAGGCGGCAGATTCGTGAATGATAGCATTGTTCTCGCAGCTTCGCACAATGAGCGGTTTCGTCTTTCGACTACCCCGTTTTGTTGAGGAGTATAAGGAGCTAAAAAATTGTGAGTTACTCCTTTCGTAGTCAGGAATTCTTCAAAAACTTGGTTTTTGAATTCCAAACCGATGTCACTGCGAATGTTACGAACCAGCTTTCACATTTCTATCTCGATCTGCTTTATAAAATCCTAGAGCTTTGGAGTGGCTTTTGATTTCTGCTTAAGAAAATGCACCCAAGTGAATTTGGAAAAATCATCTACAATTACGAGTATATATCTGTTACCACCAATGCTTTCAATTGCAAAAGGACCATAAAGATCTATATGCAAAAGTTCAACTGGTTCAATGACTTTCGTATTCAAAATTTTTGGATGACTCTTCCCGCTCTATTTCCCCATTTCGCAGGCTGCACATAGCTGATATTTATCATACTTCAGAAAAGAAATCCCTCACACATGATCACTAAGAACAAGCTTGATGATATCTTTGAAATTGAGATGCGAGAGTCTTCAGTGCCATAGCCAGCTATCATCAATAGAAGCTTTCGTAAGTAAACAAATTACAGGATTCCATTTGATGGGGTTCAGATTGAGGGGATACATTTCTCCTTTGCGTTTTGATTTTAGGAATATTGTTTTGGTCTCCTTTTCGATGATATTAGATCCTTCATCGTCAAACGAAACTTTTAATCTTGTACCAACCACTAGCTATGAAACACTTATGAGGTTGTGTTGCATTCCTTATGTTGGATTAGGTGTCTAAGCTCATAACTATAAGTGGTATGTACTTGACTCGAGAGTAGCATGGTCCATTTTGGGTTGCATTCACCAAAACAATCTGATAGGATGAACATTTAAGAAAGAGGTTATTTTATTTATTTATTAATATGTTATAAGTATAATATATTAATTGAGGAATCATATTATTTAATTAGTATTGATCAATAATTAATTTGAAAGTAATTTAGTGATCAAAAGAGACTAATTAAATATATTGGAGTTGATTGTGTAAATCAAAGATACATATTGGTTGGGCTAATAATCCATAATTGATTTGTGATGGGCTAAGCTTATGTAAGTATCGATATAGTGTTAGTCCATTACAAGTCTAAGTGTAAGAATTAGGGTTTACACATAACCCTTGGAATTTTACACTATATATATATATATATATATATATATATATATATATATATATATATATATATATATATGTAACCCCTTGGCTAGAAAGAGGACTACTAGTGATCTTAAAGATACTATAGTCAAATTCATGAGTGCCTCTAACCTCTCTCTCAAGTTCTCCATTTGTTGGTGGTGTTTTGTGAACCATTTGAGGCACCACACTTGGGGTGCTAAGTTATTAAAGGTCAAGTAACTCAAGCTACTACAAGAGGTAACCTTCTAATTAGTTTTTATGACTCATATGTCAAATTGCATGCTAGTAAGGATTATTGCTTTGGAAAAATTGTTTATTGCATGTATAACTAGAGAAAGCTTAGATCTAAAGCATTAGGGTTGTATGTACACCATAGGAGTGTTACAGTGCTCAAAACCCTTCAGTGGTATCAAAGCCTATGATTGTTTTCTATTATATTGATGCTTGGTTATTTTTCAAAGCTGAAAAAATCGAATTTCTGGCCTCTACTAATGAACTCGCCAAGTCTAATGATCTGACTCGACGAGTTCACTCACAAACTGGCAACTCAACGAGTCCAGTTCATGCACTCGTCGAGTAGAACCTTCCGCTTCCAGATTTTTGAGCCTTTTGGCCAGAACTGGATTATGATCATTACCACAAACTGTTTTGTATCATAGAATTCGTGTTTTCTGATATGGTAATGATTGTCCTCATCCAATTAAAGGACAATTGTCAAATTTTAAGATAATAAGTTGATTATTTGATTTAAATTGCCTTGCCTTATGAGTTAGATTAGATCAATGGTAAATTATATGATAATGTTGTTAACTAAAATTGATCTAAATGTTTTTTAAAGAACTCCATAACTCGTCCTCAAGTTATGGAACATCAAGAGTCTCATTCATTAAAAAATACATTAACTCATAAGTTATGGAACCCAAGAGTTTTGAAGAGTTTCAAAACTTGCCCTCAAGTTTTGGAATTTGTAAAGTCTCACTTATGAAACATTTAATTCCAAACCTTAGAATTTTAAAATTTTAAAACTCAACCCTTATACTATTATAATATTATAAGTGTAATAATTATATATATGTATAAGACAAGTCAGTCTTACCGTTAGTAGGCCTCATTCACGAATCCGGTCTTTAAGGGGGTATAAGGTTACTGCCTATAAAATGGTGGTTTAATGGGTGTCCACTCTCACCCACCACTTACTTGACTGGTGGAGGGTCGTTAGCCGAATGGGTAGGATAGGACATTAATTCTCATTAAAATTATAATGATAATTATAAAGTAACTAAATGTTTTATAAAATTCCCAATCTTAGTTACTTTAGGGAAAATGTGAACATGATCCTAATCCATGAAATTGCACTTTGCACCTTGCCAAGTTGTTAATGGAGCGTGTGTGGTTAACCGACACATTAACTTGGACTAGTAAGGGTGGCAAAGGGTAGCTTGATGTTTTTCATAGATCAATGGAGCGTGTGTGGTTAAACGGCACATTGATTAGGTGATAAATGACATCGAGAGTACCAAGTATATTTTCATGGTTATTCACACGTTGCTTGTGATCCTCGGTATCCCAGTCACAAACTTGAAGCGCGTAATCGAGATTTAAACATGCCATTGAAAGTTCAATGAATCTCAAAAGAATCTAGGAATTTCAATCCAATTAAAACATAATATTCAATTTCATTTTTCATGGTGGAAATTGGTAAATCGTCATTTACCTACCTTCAAATATTTTGCAATTGAATTACAACATCCCTCTTCCGAATTGTAAAATATTGTGTTGGGTCCTAGCCTTAATATTTCATTTGGGTGTTATATTAAGGATTCTTATCTAATCTAAACTTTGCCTTTCTTTTCAGATGTCTTCCAACACCACTTCTAGCTCAAACCCTTCAGGCTCTTTCTCCCTCATGAACTTGTGTGGGAGGGTCATCTTTGATGGTTCAAATTTCAATGATTAGATTCGAAATATTAAGATGGTCACTCGCTACGAGGACAAGGAATATGTCCTCAAAAAAGAGCTTAAGGAGATTGATGAAACCACTGTTATTCCTAAAGAGGTTGCTGAGTATAGGGAACATGAGAAGGATGCCACAAATGTGTCTTGTATCACGCTTACCACTATGAAAGTTGAACTTCAAAAGTCCTATGAGGACTACTACCCTTTCGAGATGCACCAAGACTTGATGGAAAGATTGTTAGGTTTTATACAAACAATCCTATGTGTGCATGCAACCCTAGTTGGATCTATGTTTTCACTATGAGACATACAACTTTATGAACACAAAATAAAACCCTGGCATGCTTCTATAATTTTCGAAAATCACATAGAAGTGTAGTAAACATACCTTTGTTGTTATATAGCAATAACAACTAGTTTCCTTGATCTCTTGAACTCTCTTGAACTCTTGAAAGCAAGCACCACAATTGTAGTGCCTCTAATGGCTCACAAACACCTTGAAGCAAGAAGGCAACTAAGAGAGAGAAGGGAATGATGCTAATTTCGGCCCTAGGGTTTTCTTGGAATCAAGTGGCCTTAAATTGAAGCATAGGGCATGTATTTATACTATAGGGTGCTAGGGTTTTAGTCAAAACCCTAATGGACAACTTAGCCACCAAGCAGCCCAAGGAACCTTATGGAATGAGGCCTTGGACGAAAATATGATGATCCTTCATCATAATTTCGTTCCCCCTTAGTCCATTAGGTTTCCTAGCCCAAAACTCAACTATCACACATTTGACAGTTTATACCCTTTTATTTAATTAATCTCTTTTAGTCACCAAATTAATTCCTAATTAATTTATGACTAATACTAATTAAATAAATATGATTTCTCCTTTAATATATTATTCTTATAATATATTAATAAATCATAATATCTCCTCTCTCTTATCAAATTACCTTGTCAAGTTGCTTTGGTGAAGGCAACCCAAAAGGACCATGCACACTCGGGTAAAGTATATACCAAATATGGTTACTGACTTAGACACTAATCCAACAGTCTCCCACTTGGATAAGTCTAGTAACTATATCTCACGTATAACTTCCGTACCCAATAGCAATCGTAGCTTTCAATAGCCGCTGTCAACTCTGACCAATAATATGTCCTTTAGATAAGGGATCGTATAATCCTCTGTTCTAGATATCATGCTAACAATACTTATTGTCTAGCATTCTATTTCTTGATTTCTGATTTGTTCGACATAGAACTCAGTTGAACACATCAACTTTATCCTGACCGGGCCCGGCACATAAGTCAAACCAAATCATCAAGTGGCCGAGATATCGCTTTTATCCTCACAGAATAAAAGGAACAGAAAACGTTGACTAATATGCCTTTATCATTTACTAGTTAAACCACACACAATAATACGTTTTATAACATCAAGTTACTGATGCGTTTTCGCATTATCAATGTATAATCAACTAATAAACAATAACCATATCTCTAGGTTTAAAGATTATATGATATTATCATCTTGCGATCACTTGTGATAACATTCATGAAGTAATACCAGCAAGTGTGGGTCTATTTCAATGCTCAATACAGATTTCATAAGCACTCATAAACTTTGCAGCAAACCTTTGCTATGTCTAAAACTTTTCAGACAATCTACAAACAAATTTATGACAATCTTCCTTCATATCTACTTCCAACATATGAGCGATTGTGAACTGTTCGAATAATCTTATTACTCAGGAAGTCAAAACATGCAAAATCGACACAATAGATAAATAATCAACACAAGATAGAAACTTTCTTATAAATAACACACCTTTATTTAATCATCATTTGTTGAATATGACATTATCTATTACAAGTTTTCTACCTATCTAATCTAAACTAATATCGTCCTTCAGCCCTACGCTCCTAGCGTGCTGCAAATGCTTGACCCTACTCAGTCCCTTTGTAAGGGGATCTGCTGGGTTATCTTCTGACGATACCCTCTTCACAACGAGGAGTCCCTCTTCTACCCGATGTCTAATAAAGTGGTATTTCCTGTCGATATGTCGAGATCTGCCATGATCCCTTGGTTCCTTGGTTAAGGCAACCGCTCCTTCATTATCACAGAAAATTTCCACGGGCTCTTTTATGGATGGCACAACTCCAAGGTCTCCAATGAAGTTCTTCAACCATATAGCCTCCTTTGACGCTTCGCTCGCCGCAATATACTCTGATTCGCACGTTGAATCAGCTACGGTCTCTTGCTTGGAACTTTTCCAAGTCACTGCTCCTCCATTTAGGGTAAAGACCCAGCCTGACTGTGATCGGAAGTTATCCCGATCCGTCTGAAAACTAGCATCACTGTACCCTCGTACCCTTAAGTCATCACTCCCACCGAGGACTAGAAACCATCCCTTGGTCCTCCGAAGGTACTTAAGAATATTCTTAACCGCAATCCAATGTGCCCTACCAGGATTCCCTTGATATCTGCTGACCATGCTTAAAGCGAAGGCCACATCAGGGCGAGTACAAGTCATAGCGTACATGATAGAGCCTACTGCGGAAGCGTAAGGTACTCGGCTCATATCAGCTATCTCTGTCTCTGTACTCGGGCTCTGAGTCTTACTCAGCTTGGTATTGCTTTGGATTGGCAACTCCCCTTTCTTGGAATTTTCCATACTAAAACGCTTTAGTACCTTTTCCAAGTATGTATCCTGACTGAGTCCTATCAGTCTCTTTTCCCTGTTTCTTACTATTCTTATTCCCAGAATATAAGCGGCTTCTCCGAGGTCCTTCATAGCGAAGCATTTCCCAAGCCAGGACTTGACTTCCTGCAAGGTTGGGACATCGTTTCCTATGAGTAGTATGTCGTCGACATACAATACGAGGAAGCTTACTATACTCCCACTGGCTTTGACATACACACAAGATTCATCTTCGCTTCGCAGAAAGCCAAACTCTTTAACCTTCTCGTCAAAACAAAGATTCCATCTGCGAGATGCTTGTTTCAATCCATAAATAGATTTCTCAAGCTTGCATACTCTATTCGGATGCTTCACATCGACAAAACCTTCTGGCTGATTCATATAGACATCCTCAGCCAACTTTCCATTAAGGAAAGCGGTTTTCACGTCCATCTGCCATATTTCATAATCATGAAACGCAGCTATGGCAAGCATCACCCTAATAGACTTTATTTTCGCAACTGGTGAGAAGGTCTCATCATAGTCAACTCCGGGAGTTTGAGTAAAGCCCTTCGCAACCAATCGCGCTTTATAAGTATGCACTTTCCCATCCATGTCCGTCTTCTTCTTGAAGATCCACTTGCACCCGACTGTCTTACGACCCGGTACATTATCAACCAAATTCCAAACTTGGTTGTCGTACATGGACTGAATCTCGCTGTCCATAGCCTCTTTCCATTTTGCAGACTCCGGGCCTGCCATGGCTTCCTTATAGCTGCTAGGTTCATCCAAATTTACTAGTGTACTATCACTAATAAATGTATCCCCTTCAGTAGTAATATGAAAACCATAAAACTGGGGTGGAACGCTAGCCCTAGTGGAACGTCGAAGAGGTAGGGACTCGTCAATAGGTTCAACAGGAGTTTCCTCCTCAAGTTGAGTGCCAGTGTCCGAGGTTCCTTCATCGCTTTGATCTTGAATTTCTTCAAGTTCAATTTGCCTCCCACTGTCTTCTTGGCTTATTAATTCCCTTTCTCGGAAAACCCCTCTTCTAGCAACGAAGACAACATTGTCACTCGGTCTATAGAAAAGGTAGCCAAAAGACTTCTGCGGATAGCCGATGAAATAACACTTCTCACTGCGAGGTTCTAGTTTGTCGTGAGTCTCTCGTCTTACGAAAGCCTCACAACCCCAAACCTTGATATGTGCCAATGAGGGAGCCTTCCCTGTCCACATCTCGTGAGGAGTCTTGGAAACCTTCTTAGTGGGAACTAAGTTAAGTATATGGGCGGCAGTCTCTAAGGCATACCCCCAGAAAGCTATTGGTAGCGAAGTCCGACTCATCATAGAACGAACCATGTCCAACAAGGTCCGATTACGTCTCTCAGCCACACCATTCAATTGTGGCGTTCTTGGAGGCGTCAATTGCGAAACGATTCCACATTCTTTTAGATAGTCGTGAAACTCAAGACTTAGGTACTCTCCTCCTCGGTCTGACCGAAGCATCTTGATTTTCCTGCCCAGCTGATTCTCCACTTCATTCTTAAACTCTTTGAACTTTTCAAAGGTTTCCGACTTTTGCTTGATCAAGTAGATATATCCATATCTGCTATAATCATCTGTAAAAGTCACGTAGAAGCGGCAAGCATCCCTTGTGGTGGATCTAAAGGGCCCACACACATCGATGTGTATGAGATCCAATAAACCCTCACCCCTTTCACAAGTGCCAGTAAAGGGTGACTTGGTCATCTTCCCAAGTAAACAAGACTCACACGTGTCATCGTCCCTAAGGTCGAATGACTCCAACACTCCATCCTTTTGGAGTTGGGCTATGCGTTTCTTGTTGACATGGCCAAGACGACAATGCCACAAGCATGCTTTGTCTAGACTAGTAGACGAATCAATATTCAAAACATTATTTTCAAAATTATCAACAATCATCACTGATTCATAAATCCCATTACAAGGTAATGCATTGAAATAAAAAACACCATTCAAATAAACATTAATAGAACCATTACTATTATCAAAAGAATATCTGAAACCTTGTCTAAACAACCCATGAAAAGAAATAATGTTTCTTGCCATATCTGGCGAATAACAGCAATTCTCTAAATCTATTCCTAACCCATTACTTAACACTAAAGAATAAACACCGACTTTGGTCACAGGCGACGATCTTCTGTTTCCCATAATCAGGTTCATCTTCCCATGCTCCATCTCCCTACTTCTTTTTAGGCCCTGTAAATCAGAACAAATGTGGTAACCACATCCTGTATCAAGAACCCATGAAGTAGCAAATGATGAGTTATTAGATTTAATAGAATACATACCTGCAAATGTGGGCTTGATCTTCCCATCTCTTATGTCCTGCAGATATTGTGGGCAGCTTCGCTTCCAGTGGCCCTTTTGGTGGCAATAGAAGCACTCTGCTTCTTTAGGATCGGAAGAGGGTTTAATGGAGCCAGCTTTGGTCCCACTTGAGGATGAACCATCACGGGGTTTCCCCTTATGGTGGCTCTTACATGGGGCCTTCCTCTTTTTACCCTTTCCTTGACCTATCGCCATCACAGGAGCGGCCACAGCAGGTGACGGTGCAACGGATTTGTCTTTGAGGTTGCTCTCAGCAGTCCTCAAGAGTCCTTGGAGCTTGCTCAAGGAGACCTCCTCTTTGTTCATATGGTAGGTCATCCTAAACTGATTTTGTAGCAGGAGGGCAAGGAGTGGAGGATTATGTCAATAGCCAAATCCTCATCAAACTTAACATTAAGTTTGAGAAGACGATCAACATACCTCTGCATTTTCTGCAAATGAGAGGTTAGGGATTCTCCACTCCCCATCTTAGCGGTGATCATGTTAGTAATGATCTCATAGCGCTCTTGCCTCGCGCTCTGGTGATACCTGTCCAGCAAATCCTGATGCATTTCATATGGATACATGTCCTCATAGGACTTTTGGAGTTCGAGGTTCATGGTGGCCAGCATGATGCAGTGAACTTTCGTGGCATCACGCTCGTGGGCCTCAAAGGCGGCCAGTTCCTCAGGAGTAGCAACATCTGGGATGATCTTCTCAAGCTTTTCATCGAGGACATATTCTTTGTCCTCGTAGCGTGTGATCATGCGAATGTATCTCATCCACTCGTTGAAGTTTGAACCATCAAATGTCACTTTCTGACACAAGTTCATCAATGAGAATGACCCAGAAGCGTTGTTGTTGTTGTTGTTAGCAGACATCTGAAAAAGAAAGGGACAAAGCTTGATTAGAAATGAATCCCTAATTAAACACCCAAATGAGAAATTAGGGCTAGGATCCAACAACATTATTTACAACTTAGAAAGGGATGCCGTACTCTAAAAGTAAATAACTTGAAGGTAAGTGAATGACGATTCACTAATTCTCACCATGAAAAACGAAAAAGCAATTTAGGTTTTAAATGTATTGAAAACTCCTAGATCTTTGAGATTCATTGAACTTTTCAATGGCATGTTTAAATCTCGATATGCATTTCACATTTGCGACTGGGATGCCGAGGATCGCAAACAAATTTGTGAATAACCATGCGAATTAACGTGGTGCACTTAACGTCACTATCACCCAATCAATGTGCCGGTAAACCACACACGCTCCATTGATCTATGACAAACATCGAGTCACCCTTTGCTACCTATGTCATCCCCAAATTGATGTGCCGGTTAACCACACGCGCTCCATCAACGTTTGACAAGGGTACGAAGTGTAATTCCATGGATTAGCATCATTTTCACATTTTACCCTAAAGTAACTAAGAGTGGGAATTTGTAAAACAATGTAGTTACTTTAATATTTCCATTATACTTTTAATGAGGAATTAAGTGCCCTATCCTATCCGTTCGGCTAACGACCCTGCACCAGTCAAGCAAGCGGTAGATGTGAGTGTACATCCATTAAGCGCCATTTTATAGGCAGCAACCTTATACCCACCTTATAGACCGGCTTCGTGAATGAGGCCTACTAGCGATAAGACTAGCTTATTCTTATACATATATAATAATTAATCTTATAATATCATAATTGTATAAGGGTGTATTTTAAAGCATTTCAAAATACTAGTATCTTAATGTGTATTTAAAATTTTCGGATATTAAGGCTATTTAATTTAAAAAATTTTAAACACCAAGAAAACTTTGATTTAATAATTATCAAAATTAAACAATTAATTTGAACTATTAAATCTTTAAGGTTTATCATAAAATTAAATTATTAATTTAATTAATCCTTTTATCCCCTAGATTTTTAAATATATGGAAAGGATAATACAAGATCTTCAATTATCTAGTTTAAACAATTAAATGGATAATCATAAAGATAGCAATATCCAAATCCCTAAAATCTTGGGATCTTATCTAGGGGGCAAGGGATATTCGAAATCCTTAGGGTTTCTTAACCCTAATTTTCGAAATATGGAGGCTAGGCAAAAGAGTTTTAAGAACCCTATCAAAAATCGCCAACTAGGGTTTTGCAACCCTAATTTGCGAAAATCACCAAGCCTTAGGGTTTACTTGCCATAAACCCTAATTTGTCAAATTCATAATATGCATCAAATCCAATTGAAAACAAAAAACCAATGGCTCTGATACCACTGTTAGGTTTTATACAAACAATCCTATGTGTGCATGCAACCCTAGTTGGATCTATGTTTTCACTATGAGACATACAACTTTATGAACACAAAATAAAACCCTGGCATGCTTCTATAATTTTCGAAAATCACATAGAAGTGTAGTAAACATACCTTTGTTGTTATATAGCAATAACAACTAGTTTCCTTGATCTCTTGAACTCTCTTGAACTCTTGAAAGCAAGCACCACAATTGTAGTGCCTCTAATGGCTCACAAACACCTTGAAGCAAGAAGGCAACTAAGAGAGAGAAGGGAATGATGCTAATTTCGGCCCTAGGGTTTTCTTGGAATCAAGTGGCCTTAAATTGAAGCATAGGGCATGTATTTATACTATAGGGTGCTAGGGTTTTAGTCAAAACCCTAATGGACAACTTAGCCACCAAGCAGCCCAAGGAACCTTATGGAATGAGGCCTTGGACGAAAATATGATGATCCTTCATCATAATTTCGTTCCCCCTTAGTCCATTAGGTTTCCTAGCCCAAAACTCAACTATCACACATTTGACAGTTTATACCCTTTTATTTAATTAATCTCTTTTAGTCACCAAATTAATTCCTAATTAATTTATGACTAATACTAATTAAATAAATATGATTTCTCCTTTAATATATTATTCTTATAATATATTAATAAATCATAATATCTCCTCTCTCTTATCAAATTACCTTGTCAAGTTGCTTTGGTGAAGGCAACCAAAAAGGACCATGCACACTCGGGTCAAGTATATACCAAATATGGTTACTGACTTAGACACTAATCCAACAGTCTCCCACTTGGATAAGTCTAGTAACTATATCTCACGTATAACTTCCGTACCCAATAGCAATCGTAGCTTTCAATAGCCGTTGTCAACTCTGACCAATAATCTGTCCTTTAGATAAGGGATCGTATAATCCTCTGTTCTAGATATCATGCTAACAATACTTATTGTCTAGCATTCTATTTCTTGATTTCTGATTTGTTCGACATAGAACTCAGTTGAACACATCAACTTTATCCTGACCGGGCCCGGCACATAAGTCAAACCAAATCATCAAGTGGCCGAGATATCGCTTTTATCCTCACAGAATAAAAGGAACAGAAAACGTTGACTAATATGCCTTTATCATTTACTAGTTAAACCACACACAATAATACGTTTTATAACATCAAGTTACTGATGCGTTTTCGCATTATCAATGTATAATCAACTAATAAACAATAACCATATCTCTAGGTTTAAAGATTATATGATATTATCATCTTGCGATCACTTGTGATAACATTCATGAAGTAATACCAGCAAGTGTGGGTCTATTTCAATGCTCAATACAGATTTCATAAGCACTCATAAACTTTGCAGCAAACCTTTGCTATGTCTAAAACTTTTCAGACAATCTACAAACAAATTTATGACAATCTTCCTTCATATCTACTTCCAACATATGAGCGATTGTGAACTGTTCGAATAATCTTATTACTCAGGAAGTCAAAACATGCAAAATCGACACAATAGATAAATAATCAACACAAGATAGAAACTTTCTTATAAATAACACACCTTTATTTAATCATCATTTGTTGAATATGACATTATCTATTACAAGTTTTCTACCTATCTAATCTAAACTAATATCGTCCTTCAGCCCTACGCTCCTAGCGTGCTGCAAATGCTTGACCCTACTCAGTCCCTTTGTAAGGGGATCTGCTGGGTTATCTTCTGACGATACCCTCTTCACAACGAGGAGTCCCTCTTCTACCCGATGTCTAATAAAGTGGTATTTCCTGTCGATATGTCGAGATCTGCCATGATCCCTTGGTTCCTTGGTTAAGGCAACCGCTCCTTCATTATCACAGAAAATTTCCACGGGCTCTTTTATGGATGGCACAACTCCAAGGTCTCCAATGAAGTTCTTCAACCATATAGCCTCCTTTGACGCTTCGCTCGCCGCAATATACTCTGATTCGCACGTTGAATCAGCTACGGTCTCTTGCTTGGAACTTTTCCAAGTCACTGCTCCTCCATTTAGGGTAAAGACCCAGCCTGACTGTGATCGGAAGTTATCCCGATCCGTCTGAAAACTAGCATCACTGTACCCTCGTACCCTTAAGTCATCACTCCCACCGAGGACTAGAAACCATCCCTTGGTCCTCCGAAGGTACTTAAGAATATTCTTAACCGCAATCCAATGTGCCCTACCAGGATTCCCTTGATATCTGCTGACCATGCTTAAAGCGAAGGCCACATCAGGGCGAGTACAAGTCATAGCGTACATGATAGAGCCTACTGCGGAAGCGTAAGGTACTCGGCTCATATCAGCTATCTCTGTCTCTGTACTCGGGCTCTGAGTCTTACTCAGCTTGGTATTGCTTTGGATTGGCAACTCCCCTTTCTTGGAATTTTCCATACTAAAACGCTTTAGTACCTTTTCCAAGTATGTATCCTGACTGAGTCCTATCAGTCTCTTTTCCCTGTTTCTTACTATTCTTATTCCCAGAATATAAGCGGCTTCTCCGAGGTCCTTCATAGCGAAGCATTTCCCAAGCCAGGACTTGACTTCCTGCAAGGTTGGGACATCGTTTCCTATGAGTAGTATGTCGTCGACATACAATACGAGGAAGCTTACTATACTCCCACTGGCTTTGACATACACACAAGATTCATCTTCGCTTCGCAGAAAGCCAAACTCTTTAACCTTCTCGTCAAAACAAAGATTCCATCTGCGAGATGCTTGTTTCAATCCATAAATAGATTTCTCAAGCTTGCATACTCTATTCGGATGCTTCACATCGACAAAACCTTCTGGCTGATTCATATAGACATCCTCAGCCAACTTTCCATTAAGGAAAGCGGTTTTCACGTCCATCTGCCATATTTCATAATCATGAAACGCAGCTATGGCAAGCATCACCCTAATAGACTTTATTTTCGCAACTGGTGAGAAGGTCTCATCATAGTCAACTCCGGGAGTTTGAGTAAAGCCCTTCGCAACCAATCGCGCTTTATAAGTATGCACTTTCCCATCCATGTCCGTCTTCTTCTTGAAGATCCACTTGCACCCGACTGTCTTACGACCCGGTACATTATCAACCAAATTCCAAACTTGGTTGTCGTACATGGACTGAATCTCGCTGTCCATAGCCTCTTTCCATTTTGCAGACTCCGGGCCTGCCATGGCTTCCTTATAGCTGCTAGGTTCATCCAAATTTACTAGTGTACTATCACTAATAAATGTATCCCCTTCAGTAGTAATATGAAAACCATAAAACTGGGGTGGAACGCTAGCCCTAGTGGAACGTCGAAGAGGTAGGGACTCGTCAATAGGTTCAACAGGAGTTTCCTCCTCAAGTTGAGTGCCAGTGTCCGAGGTTCCTTCATCGCTTTGATCTTGAATTTCTTCAAGTTCAATTTGCCTCCCACTGTCTTCTTGGCTTATTAATTCCCTTTCTCGGAAAACCCCTCTTCTAGCAACGAAGACAACATTGTCACTCGGTCTATAGAAAAGGTAGCCAAAAGACTTCTGCGGATAGCCGATGAAATAACACTTCTCACTGCGAGGTTCTAGTTTGTCGTGAGTCTCTCGTCTTACGAAAGCCTCACAACCCCAAACCTTGATATGTGCCAACGAAGGAGCCTTCCCTGTCCACATCTCGTGAGGAGTCTTGGAAACCTTCTTAGTGGGAACTAAGTTAAGTATATGGGCGGCAGTCTCTAAGGCATACCCCCAGAAGGCTATTGGTAGCGAAGTCCGACTCATCATAGAACGAACCATGTCCAACAAGGTCCGATTACGTCTCTCAGCCACACCATTCAATTGTGGCGTTCTCGGAGGCGTCAATTGTGAAACGATTCCACATTCTTTTAGATAGTCGTGAAACTCAAGACTTAGGTACTCTCCTCCTCGGTCTGACCGAAGCATCTTGATTTTCCTGCCCAGCTGATTCTCCACTTCATTCTTAAACTCTTTGAACTTTTCAAAGGTTTCCGACTTTTGCTTGATCAAGTAGATATATCCATATCTGCTATAATCATCTGTAAAAGTCACGTAGAAGCGGCAAGCATCCCTTGTGGTGGATCTAAAGGGCCCACACACATCGGTGTGTATGAGATCCAATAAACCCTCTCCCCTTTCACAAGTGCCAGTAAAGGGTGACTTGGTCATCTTCCCAAGTAAACAAGACTCACACGTGTCATCGTCCCTAAGGTCGAATGACTCCAACACTCCATCCTTTTGGAGTTGGGCTATGCGTTTCTTGTTGACATGGCCAAGACGACAATGCCACAAGCATGCTTTGTCTAGACTAGTAGACGAATCAATATTCAAAACATTATTTCCAAAATTATCAACAATCATCACTGATTCATAAATCCCATTACAAGGTAATGCATTGAAATAAAAGACACCATTCAAATAAACATTAATAGAACCATTACTATTATCAAAAGAATATCTGAAACCTTGTCTAAACAACCCATGAAAAGAAATAATGTTTCTTGCCATATCTGGCGAATAACAGCAATTCTCTAAATCTATTCCTAACCCATTACTTAACACTAAAGAATAAACACCGACTTTGGTCACAGGCGACGATCTTCTGTTTCCCATAATCAGGTTCATCTTCCCATGCTCCATCTCCCTACTTCTTTTTAGGCCCTGCAAATCAGAACAAATGTGGTAACCACATCCTGTATCAAGAACCCATGAAGTAGCAAATGATGAGTTATTAGATTTAATAGAATACATACCTGCAAATGTGGGCTTGATCTTCCCATCTCTTATGTCCTGCAGATATTGTGGGCAGCTTCGCTTCCAGTGGCCCTTTTGGTGGCAATAGAAGCACTCTGCTTCTTTAGGATCGGAAGAGGGTTTAATGGGGCCTGCTTTGGTCCCACTTGATGACGAACCATCACGGGGTTTCCCCTTATGGTGGCTCTTACATGGTGCCTTCCTCTTTTTACCCTTTCCTTGACTTATCGCCATCACGGGAGCGGCCACAGCAGGCGACGGTGCAACGGATTTGTCTTTGAGGTTGCTCTCAGCAGTCCTCAAGAGTCCTTGGAGCTTGCTCAAGGAGACCTCCTCTTTGTTCATATGGTAGGTCATCCTAAACTGATTGTAGCAGGAGGGCAAGGAGTGGAGGATTATGTCAATAGCCAAATCCTCATCAAACTTAACATTAAGTTTGAGAAGACGATCAACATACCTCTGCATTTTCTGCAAATGAGAGGTTAGGGATTCTCCACTCCCCATCTTAGCGGTGATCATGTTAGTAATGATCTCATAGCGCTCTTGCCTCGCGCTCTGGTGATACCTATCCAGCAAATCCTGATGCATTTCATATGGATACATGTCCTCATAGGACTTTTGGAGTTCGAGGTTCATGGTGGCCAGCATGATGCAGTGAACTTTCGTGGCATCACGCTCGTGGGCCTCAAAGGCGGCCAGTTCCTCAGGAGTAGCAACATCTGGGATGATCTTCTCAAGCTTTTCATCGAGGACATATTCTTTGTCCTCGTAGCGTGTGATCATGCGAATGTATCTCATCCACTCGTTGAAGTTTGAACCATCAAATGTCACTTTCTGACACAAGTTCATCAATGAGAATAACCCAGAAGCGTTGTTGTTGTTGTTGTTAGCAGACATCTGAAAAAGAAAGGGACAAAGCTTGATTAGAAATGAATCCCTAATTAAACACCCAAATGAGAAATTAGGGCTAGGATCCAACAACATTATTTACAACTTAGAAAGGGATGCCGTACTCTAAAAGTAAATAACTTGAAGGTAAGTGAATGACGATTCACTAATTCTCACCATGAAAAACGAAAAAGCAATTTAGGTTTTAAATGTATTGAAAACTCCTAGATCTTTGAGATTCATTGAACTTTTCAATGGCATGTTTAAATCTCGATATGCATTTCATATTTGCGACTGGGATGCCGAGGATCGCAAACAAATTTGTGAATAACCATGCGAATTAACGTGGTGCACTTAACGTCACTATCACCCAATCAATGTGCCGGTAAACCACACACGCTCCATTGATCTATGACAAACATCGAGTCACCCTTTGCTACCTATGTCATCCCCAAATTGATGTGCCGGTTAACCACACGCGCTCCATCAACGTTTGACAAGGGTACGAAGTGTAATTCCATGGATTAGCATCATTTTCACATTTTACCCTAAAGTAACTAAGAGTGGGAATTTGTAAAACAATGTAGTTACTTTAATATTTCCATTATACTTTTAATGAGGAATTAAGTGCCCTATCCTATCCGTTCGGCTAACGACTCTCCACCAGTCAAGCAAGCGGTAGATGTGAGTGTACATCCATTAAGCGCCATTTTATAGGCAGCAACCTTATACCCACCTTATAGACCGGCTTCGTGAATGAGGCCTACTAGCGATAAGACTAGCTTATTCTTATACATATATAATAATTAATCTTATAATATCATAATTGTATAAGGGTGTATTTTAAAGCATTTCAAAATACTAGTATCTTAATGTGTATTTAAAATTTTCGGATATTAAGGCTATTTAATTTAAAAATTTTAAACACCAAGAAAACTTTGATTTAATAATTATCAAAATTAAACAATTAATTTGAACTATTAAATCTTTAAGGTTTATCATAAAATTAAATTATTAATTTAATTAATCCTTTTATCCCCTAGATTTTTAAATATATGGAAAGGATAATACAAGATCTTCAATTATCTAGTTTAAACAATTAAATGGATAATCATAAAGATAGCAATATCCAAATCCCTAAAATCTTGGGATCTTATCTAGGGGGGCAAGGGATATTCGAAATCCTTAGGGTTTCTTAACCCTAATTTTCGAAATATGGAGGCTAGGCAAAAGAGTTTTAAGAACCCTATCAAAAATCGCCAACTAGGGTTTTGCAACCCTAATTTGCGAAAATCACCAAGCCTTAGGGTTTACTTGCCATAAACCCTAATTTGTCAAATTCATAATATGCATCAAATCCAATTGAAAACAAAAAACCAATGGCTCTGATACCACTGTTAGGTTTTATACAAACAATCCTATGTGTGCATGCAACCCTAGTTGGATCTATGTTTTCACTATGAGACATACAACTTTATGAACACAAAATAAAACCCTGGCATGCTTCTATAATTTTCGAAAATCACATAGAAGTGTAGTAAACATACCTTTGTTGTTATATAGCAATAACAACTAGTTTCCTTGATTTCTTGAACTCTCTTGAACTCTTGAAAGCAAGCACCACAATTGTAGTGCCTCTAATGGCTCACAAACACCTTGAAGCAAGAAGGCAACTAAGAGAGAGAAGGGAATGATGCTAATTTCGGCCCTAGGGTTTTCTTGGAATCAAGTGGCCTTAAATTGAAGCATAGGGCATGTATTTATACTATAGGGTGCTAGGGTTTTAGTCAAAACCCTAATGGACAACTTAGCCTCCAAGCAGCCCAAGGAACCTTATGGAATGAGGCCTTGGACGAAAATATGATGATCCTTCATCATAATTTCGTTCCCCCTTAGTCCATTAGGTTTCCTAGCCCAAAACTCAACTATCACACATTTGACAGTTTATACCCTTTTATTTAATTAATCTCTTTTAGTCACCAAATTAATTCCTAATTAATTTATGACTAATACTAATTAAATAAATATGATTTCTCCTTTAATATATTATTCTTATAATATATTAATAAATCATAATATCTCCTCTCTCTTATCAAATTACCTTGTCAAGTTGCTTTGGTAAAGGCAACCCAAAAGGACCATGCACACTCGGGTCAAGTATATACCAAATATGGTTACTGACTTAGACACTAATCCAACAAAGATACCATCAAAGTGCTGGTTAGGAAAGGTATGAAATCATTGCCTCCATGATAACAACAAAGATGAAGGATGGAGAGTCCATCACGGCCCACTTGTAAAAAAATACAAAGGTTTCTGGATCGCTTGCTGAAGTTGAATGTGAACTTCGATGAAGAGTTGGCCATTGATATTATCATACACTCTTTGCCTCCTTAATATGATAAATATCGTGTGACTTATCATATGAACAAGGATAAGGTCACTCTTAGCAAGCTTCAAGTCCTTTTGAGAACTGCTGAAAGTAGCCTAAAAGGAAAATCTGTTGTATCTACTCCTACTCCTACTACTACTGCTGCTTCCCCAGTCCTGGCAATTGGACATGGGAAGGGGAAGAAGAGGAAGGCTCCTTCTAAGAGCTGCAAGGGAAAGTATCATGATGGATCCTCTTCTAGTGGGACCAAAGCTGGTTCTGCTAATCCTTCTACCAACCCAAAAGAAGCTGAGTGCTTCTATTGTCATGATAAAGGGCACTGGAAGTCAAGCTACCCCAAATACTTGCAGGATGTCAAAGATGGGAAGATAAAGCCCACCTATGCAGATATTTACACTATTCTATCTAATAATTCATCACATTCCAGTCCTTGGGTCCTTGATTCAAGTTATGGTTTCCACATTACTTCTCATTTGCAAGGTCTAAGAAGAAGTAGGGATGTGGAGCATGGGAAGATGAACTTGATCATGGGGAATAGGAAAATGTCGTCTGTCACCAAGATTGGAGTTTATTCTTTATTGCTTAGTAGCGGGTTAGAATTAGATTTGAATAATTATTGCTACTCGTTCGATATGGCGAGAGACATTATTTCCTTTCATGGTTTGTACAAACAAGGTTTTAGATTTTCATTTGATAATGAAATTGGTTCTATTAATTCTTTTTATAATGGTTTGTTTTATTTTAAAGCATTACCTTGTAATGGTGTATATGAAACTATGATGGTTGTAGACAACTTAGGAAATAATGTGTTGCACGTTGATTCTTCCAATAGTCTGGATAAGGCATCCTTGTGGCATTGTCATCTTTGACATGTCAACAAGAAGTGCATAGGCCAACTCCAAAAGGCTGGTGTGTTGGAGTCATTCGACTTAAAGTCGGATGACACTTGCAAATCTTGTTTGCTTGGAAAAATGACCAAGTCACCCTTCACTGGTACTTGAGAAAGGGGTGAGGGTTTGTTGGATCTTATACACACCGATGTGTGTGGACCCTTTAGAACCGCCACAAGGGATGCTAACCGCTTTTATGTGACTTTTACTGATAATTACAACAGATATATGTTATATCTACTTAATCAAGCATAAGCCAGAAACCTTTGAAAGGTTCAAAGAGTTTAAACAAGAAGTGGAGAATCAGTTGTGCAGGAAGATAAAGATGCTCCGATCCGATCGAGGTGGTGATTATCTTAGTATCGATCTCCTAGACTATCTTAAGGAATGTGGAATTGTTTCACAATTGACGCCACCCAGAACACCACAGCTTAATGGTGTGGCTGAGAGTCACAATCGAAGCTTGTTGGACATGATCCGTTCCATGATGAGTCGAGCTTCCTTACCTATCTCATTCTGGGGATATGCCTTAGAGACTGCTGCCCATATCCTTAATCTAGTCCCAACCAAAAAGGTTTCCAAAACACCTCATGAGATGTGGACATGGAAGGTTCTCTCATTAGCACACATCAAGGTTTGGGGTTAAGAGGATTTCGTGAGGCGTGAGACTCATTACAAGCTCGAACCTCGTAGTGAGCGTTGTAATTTCATCGGCTACCCACAAAAGTCTTTTAGATATCTCTTCTATAGACCGAGTGACAATGTTGTCTGCATTGTGAGGAGAGGGGTTTTCGAGAGAGAGAGATAGAGAGAGAGAGAGAGAGAGAGAGAACACATATGCCAAGAGGACAATGGGAGGCAAATTGACCTTGAAGAGCTTCAAGAGTTAAGTGATGAAGGGACCTCAAACACTAGCGCTCAACCTGATGAGGAAACTCCTGTTGAACAAGTTGATGAGGCTGTACCTCTGAGGCATTCTAGTAGAGTTAGTGTTCCACCTGTGTTATATGGTTTCCATATTACTACAGATGGTGATACATTTATCAGTGATAGCACACTAGTAATTTTGGATGAACCTAACAACTACAAGGAAGCCATGGTATGCCCCAAGTCTGTTAAATGAAAAGAGGCAATGGACAGTGAGATTCAATCCATGTATGCCAATCAAGTTTGGAACTTGGTTGACAATGTACCAGGTCGTAAGACAGTTGGGTGCAAATGGATCTTCAAGAAGAAGACTGACATGGATGGGAAAGTACACACATATAAGGCACGATTGGTTGTGAACGGCTTTACTCAAACTCATTGAGTTGACTATGATGATACCTTCTCACCAGTAGCGAAGATCAAATCTATTAGGGTTATGCTAGCCATAGATGCATTTCATGATTATGAAATATGGCAAATGGATGTCAAAACCGCTTTCCTTAATGGGAAGTTGACTGAAGATGTTTAAATGAGTTAGCCAGAGGGTTTTGTCAGTGCAGAGTACCCTAATTGAGTGTGTAAGCTTGGGAAATCCATTTATGGATTGAAACAAGCATCTCACAGATGGAATCTTTGTTTCGATGAGAAAGTCAAAGAGTTTGGATTTTTGAGAAGCGAGGATGAGTCATGTATATATGTCAAAGCTAGTGGGAGTATAGTTAGCTTTTTGGTGTTGTATGTGGATGACATACTTCTCATAGGAAACGACATCCCAACCTTGCAGGAGGTTAAGTACTGGCTTGGGAAGTGTTTTGCTATAAAGGACCTTGGATAAGCTGCTTACATTCTTGGGATTAGGATATTGAGAAACAAGAGTAAAAGACTAATAGGACTTAGTCAAAGTACCTACTTGGATAAGGTGTTGAAACAATTCAACATGGAGAATTCCAAGAAAGGTGACTTACCTATCCAAAGCAATACCAAGTTGAGTAAGACTCGGAGTTCGAGTACAGAGGCCGAGATAGTTGAGATGAGTCGAGTACCATATGCTTCCGCAGTTGCTAGATTATGTATGCTATGACTTGTACTCGCCCTTATGTGGCCTTTGCTTTGAGCATGGTCAGCAGATACCAAGGGGATCCTAGTAAAGCTCACTGGACTGCGGTAAAGAACATTCTTAAGTACCTGCGGAGGACTAAGGACTGGGTTCTTATCCTCGGTGGGAGTGATGACTTAAGAGTGACAAGGTATAGTGACGCCAACTTTCAGACTGACAAAGATAATTTCTGATCTCAGTCAGGCTGGGTATTTACCCTAAATGGAGGAGAAATAACTTGGAAAAGTTCCAAACAGGATACTGTAGTTGATTCAATGTGCGAATCAGAGTACATAGCAGCAAGCGAAACGTTGAAGGAGTCAATATGGCTGAAGAACTTCATCGAAGACCTTGGAGTTGTACCGGCCATAAAGGAGCCTATAGATATTTTCTATAACAGCGAGAGTGCGGTCGGCTTAGCCAAGGAACCGAGGGATCATGATAGATCCAGACACATCTACAAAAAATATCACTTCATAAGACATCGGATAGAAGAAGGACTCCTCGTAGCAAAGAGGGTATCATCAGAGGAGAACCCAGCAGATCCCTTACGAAGGGAGTGAGTAGGGTTAAGCACTTGCAGCATGCGAGCAACATTGGGCTAAAGGACGATATTAGTTTCAATGATTAGATAGCTGTTTAGAAACTTGTAATAGATAAAATGTAATTGATATTTGATGATTAAATAAAAGGAGTTTTATTATGTGTAAAGTTACTATCTTATTTCAATTGTTTACTATTGTTTCATTTTGCATGTTTTGACTTCCATAATAATAATATTATTCAAACTATCCACAGTCGATCATACTGCAAAACTGTCATAAATTTGGCTTGTAGATTGTCTAAAGTGTTTAGACATAGCAATAGTTTACTACAACATTCATGAGTGCTCATAAGGTCTGAGTATTGGACTAAACCCACGCTCACATGAATCACTTCATGGAATTTATCACGAGTGATTGTGAGACAATAATATCATATAGTCTTCAAACCGAGATATATGAGTTGTTGACTATGAGTTGGTTGTACATTGATAGTGCGAAAACGCATCAGTAACTTGATGTTATAAAACATGCTATTATGTATGATTTAACGAGTAGTTAGTACAATCATATAAGTTGAAGTTTATTTGTTCCTTTTAATCCTTGGAGGATTGAAAGCGATATCTTGGCCCCCTCGATGATTTTGTTTTGACTTATGTGTCGGGCCCGGTCAGGAGTCAATTGATGTGTTCAATTAAGTTCTATGATAACCAAATCAGAAATCGGGAAACAAAATATTGGACAATAAGTATGACTATGTTCCATGTATTTGTCTGCACGATATCTTGAAGAATAGAGGATTATATGATCCCTTATCTAAAATGGCGCGTTAAAGTTCGACAGTGGCTTTTAAAAGCTAGGATTGCTAGTCGGGTTTTAAGTCGTACTTGCAGTTATAGGTATTAGACTTATCCAAGTGGAAGACTATTGGATTAGGTGTCTAAGCCCATAACTATAATTGGTATGTACTTGACCAGAGAGTAGCATGGTCTATTTTGGGTTGCATTAACCAGAACAATCTTAAAGGATTAACATTTGAGAAAGAGGTTATTTATGATTTATTAATATATTATAAGTATATTATATTAATTGAGGAATCATATTATTTAATTAGTATTGATCAAGAATTAATTTGAAATTAATTTAGTGATCAAAAGAGACTAATTAAATATATAGGGGCTGATTTTGTAAATCAAAGATACATATTGGTTGGGATAATAATCCATGATTGATTAGTGATAGGCTAAGCTTATGTTAGTGTCCATATAATGTTAGTCCATTACAAGCCCAAGTGTAAGAATTAGGGTTTACAAATAACCCTTGGAATTCTACACTATATATATATATATATATATATATATATATATATATATATATATATATATATATATATATATATATATATATGTAACCCCTTGGCTAGAAAGAGGACTACTAGTGATCTTAGAGATACTATAGTCGAATTCTTGAGTGCGTCTAACCTCTCTCTCTCTCTCAAATTCTCTAATTGTTGGTGGTGTTTGTGAACCATTTGAGGCATCACACTTGAGGTGACAAGTTCTTAAAGGCCAAGTAATTCAAGCTACTACAAGAGGTAACCTTGTAACTAGTTTTTATGATTCATATGTCAAATTGCATGCTAGTTAGGATTCATGCTTTGGAAATATTGTTTATTGCATGTATAACAAGAGAAAACCTAGATTCAAAGCAGTAGGGTTGTATGTGCACTATAGGAGTGTTATAGTGTTCAAACCCTTCAACTTCCACATACGCGGCCTTGCGAATTGAAAATTCTCCATTTGTTTTCATCCCATTACCCTTGATTTCTCCAGGTGAATTATTGTCGTACTTCACTCTTCCTCCATCCTTCAGTGCTCTAAACTCTCGCAATTCTTCCTTTCTTCCTGTCATGTGATGCGAGCAGCCACTGTCTATGTACCAATCGAAGTCAAACTGCTCGTCACGAATCACCTACAAAATCAAAGAGATTTAGGAACCCAAAGTTGTTTGGGTCCATGTGAGGCTTTCATAGGAAAAGTAATAGCAATATCAACTAAATAAGATCTTTTAACTAAAGCGGTGCTATCTTTATTTTTAATTTGAAAAACAGTGATCCTATTATCTTTTAGGTTCTTATCCTTTGAGGATATTTTCCTTTGCTTATTTTGGATCTATTGTTTGACAGCTTTCTTCTCAACTTTCTTTATTTGGGTTAGTTTTGGATCTTTTAAGAGGAACTTTAGGCTCCGAAACTATCTTTCCTTTGCCTTTAACATCTTGCGATGTCTTGGTTGAATGTGAGCCATTCGTGTTAGGAGAGAAGTGAGACTTGGTTTTCTCCATAGGTTTCGCATGATTTGGAAAGGATGGTTTTTGAAAAACTTTTTGTTTCAAAACCTGTGAAGACTGAGATTGAGTTCGTTGAAAATTCTTAGGTTTCGCAGGTGAAGAGACTTATGCATTTGGATTGACCGATTTTTCCTGATAGACAAAGTTGGGATTTTTAGATCTCCAGAAATGCTCAGAGGATTGTGAACATTTGCCCTAGATTTTGGCTTTCTAAGAGGAGTTTCGGTTTGAACAGATGAAGTATCGCTTGGAACATTCTTGGTTCTACTGGGACTCCCCTTTTTGTAGCTTGAGTTAAGTTTATTCAGCATTTCTGCTACGTATCTGCTCTTCGTTTTCCAAGAGTTCATTTCAGATAGACCTTTGGTTTCGTCTGCATTGCCGATTGGAGCTCACCAGAAAAACTCATCAAAGCCATCTTTGTTGTCGTCTTCGACCATGGACGTTAGTTCAGCTGTTTGATTTTTGTTCAGTTCCTTAGTTGCGAAAACTTGATTGGGAACAGTTTGAACTTTTGGAAAAACGATTTCTTTTTCTCTTAAAATTTTAGATTTAACTTAAAAAAAAACATGCAAACTGAACTGAATTTTCAGAAATTAAGACGTTCGCAGGTTCAGGTTTGTTTTTAACAAATTAAGAGCAATCAACCTCATCCTCCACATATATTTCACTCATATCACTGTCATCGTCGAATTCAGATGTGTTTCAACATTAAGCTTGTTTTCTGAACTCAAGTTAGTGTTTAATGAGTCAAACTTCTTACAATATCAGATTTTATTTTCTCTTTGTCATTTTCATCCAAAAGCTGTCTCAACATGTTTTTATGATCTTTGGACTTTATGAAAGATCCAACTTTGTCTTGTTCTACTCTATAAGCATCTGAGACTTCGTCAGATGAGATGATAGATTCTCACCTGTAACAATCTACATCGATTTTGTCCTCTTTCAATTCGAGAAAGGGAAAAATCATCTTGTGAATTTTCTTTCCAATCTCACAATCAAGATATAACTAAGTGATATTAAAATAAAGTCTTTTGGCAATCATACAAAAAATATTATGTTGTTTTAAAAGACCTAAATTATCTCTCTGAAAATAAATCAACTCATCCATAGACTTAGACAAATCCGACTCCAACTTTTCAATCCACATGTGTCTCTCTTCACTTTTGTTCGAAACCCTGCCGAGTTGATTGGTTAAGTTAGAATTGTTCAAACAAGTCCTTTTTAAACTATCACTGAAACTAGATACTGTATATTTAAGATCATCTAATTCAGTTTCATATTTAGACACATGAATATTTAGTGATTTAAGAATGGTGTGTACCTTGTTTATCACCCTCTCTCATTCGCTAATCTGCTATGGGATGGGTTTCATTGCGAAACATTTGTCGGAGACACGACCGCCTTCAGTCACGTATCCTTTTAGCTCAGAATCTTCCTTTGTCACCACAAAGCACCTTCCACCGAACTACGAATCATCACCTTTAGCCACAAAGCTTCTTCCATTAGTTGGCCTACGAATCTATTCATCTTCAGATTCAGTCGACCACACTTTGACCCTGCCAAACTCATCATCATTTTCCTGCACAATTAATGTAGGTTTAGCTTCATCAGAACTTTTCTTTTTCTTTATTTCCTCCAACTTTCTGAGGGAATAAGCCTCATCGTCTTCCTCTTCTTTCTTCTCATTCATCCTTTGCAGCATGCACTCTTTTGCTAGATGATTTTTGCCATGACAATAGTTACAGTCATAGCCGGAGTCACCTATGAGCTTCTTCTCTTTCTTCAATTCTTCCTTTTGAGAGTTATTTGCACTCTCGTCTTTCACCTTCTCAGAACTATAGCTCCCATGCCAATTTCGCTTTTTGTTGCGACCGAAAATTTTCTTTGCGAACCTCTTTGGATTGGACACAATTAAAGCATAATATTCTTTAGAGAGTTCATAATCGGAGAGATCAGACTCCGAACCATCATCAACAACATTCCTTCCCTTTTCCACAAGCGCCAATGAACCCATTCCTGCAACAACCTTTCCTTCACTAGTCACCTCATCTTCATGTGACCTCAGAATACCAACGAGCTTAGCCAATAAGTAAATTTTGAACTGATTGTGTGCTTTCATTGTTGATACCACAACTTTCCACTGGGACCTCAACCCGTTCATAAAAGTCACCTTCTGCTCAATTATTTCTCGCTTGATTTTGTGCTTCACCATCCTGCTCAAAAGATGATTGTAGCGGTTGAATGTTTGGTCAAGCTTCTCCTCAGGTTTCTAAACAAAGGGTCCAAACTCCAAAAGTAACAACGTTTGGATTATTGTTCAAGATCAGCGTCACTTGAATACAATTCCCTAAGCCTGTCCCATATCTCTTTCGCAATTTCGCAGGAACTTACCAAGCGAAACATGTTTGTTGGTAAAGCAAAGTGAATAATCCTCATCGCCTTGACGTTGCTGAGAAGCTTATCCATTTCATCTTTAGGAACATCAGTGACTTCAAGAAGATCATTGTACTTCGCTTGAGTCTTGATGACTCTTTTGTACTTGCGTGAGCAAACATCTCTTTGGTTATCGCGTCCCATATCAAAGAACCATTGTCTTCCAACCATAGCATGTAATCTTCAAAGTGCAGTGCCCATACTTCGTAGTCGTTTGGAAACAGAATGGGGATCCTTGTGGTAGATCTAATGCCGCTTGAGAGATTGATTGAACTAGCATGAGAATCATTAGACTGCATGTTTTCGATTTGATGAAAACCTGTATGAACCAAATAGGTAAACCTAAAATCGAGTTTAGGATAGAATAAAGATCAAGATTCAATGTCTGTAATCGATGAACTCAAGGAAGACGACAAACTCAGATCCTATTATAGCAGAAACCCTAATAGCTCTTTAAGAGAAGAGATGTGTATGGATTACACAGACTCCTGCTCTGATACCAATTGATGGGATTAAAACTCTAATGATTGATAGATTCAAATAAGTAAACATATTAAGAACACATAAATATTATCAAATATGTCGAATGATTGAATATCACATCCTTAGAAGAGCTCGATTAAGAACTGCTACTGTAAAGGCGTGTATGCTTTACATTACGATTAGATGATTACATAAAACAGTGCATGCATGCACCTTAAATAGCTAAACCCTAATTAGTAAAATACGGGTGGACAGGCCTAACCCGGATACACAAAATAGACTAAGTAAAATGTCCACAATGACGCAACAAAATAAGCCCAACAATCATATTATCTAGTTCAAAAACATTTTCACTAGGATTTTGCTCAAAATCATGTCATGTGGCATTTGACAAGATAACTCTTTCAGAGTCCTTTATCTTAAGCTCTTTAATATCCTTGACAATTAATGCAATTTTACTTTATCATTTAAGTTGCCATGATCTATGTATATAGATCCTTATTCCATGAATTAATATGTCAACTACATATAACATTAGGATGTTACTGTGCTCCCACTAGCTTTGTAGAAAACACAAGAGTTATCTAGATTCATAATTAAATCACACCATGTAATTAAGTTATAAGAAAGAAGATTCTTACTTTGAGATTTTAGCTTAAATCTTGGAAAGATTTTCATTCATGTATGTTTTATCCTCTAAAAACTCACTTACTCTTTATAGCCAAACTATATCGAGGAATATTAATCAAGTCCATACTTGATAATCATACATGAATGCATCTCTATATGTTTTATTAGTTTCTGATAAACTATTGAGCAGATTCAACAATAATTGAAAACTTGCTAGTTCCATACTATAATGCATTTATCTTATGGATCTTTAGCTCTTAAAGTTCCAAATTGCTCCCACTTAGAAAAAGAAATTTCTAAGCACTTGTCTTCTTGAATGACAATTAGTGTGATTAGTAAAAACTTCATCCTAAACAATCATTTAGGATACGCTATATAAATGTAATTAGTAGATACTAGAGTGGTTAACCTTATTGTTTAACATAAGCTCTATAACTTTATACCTTTTATATAAGGATAAACCATTTCATACTTGGCCTAAGATAGTATTTAATCCATTTGTTTGGTTGGAAAATATATATGTTCAATATATATTTGTTGCAGTGATCATAATTCCAAAAAATTTATAAAGTAAATAGTTCTTTTAAAACATCATATAATAGACTACAATGTCTATGTTTTATCCTCTTTAAAAACTTGTACTATCAACATTCAGCTACTGGCTAAGTGACCCTATCCCACTAGAGAATACGAAGGTTACCTCGAATATCAGGAGATAGATTCAAGTGACCAGGTGATCATGTGCCACAAGAAACATACTAATGATGAGTGAGTGTTTTTGTCGGAATGAGTTGTGAATCGATTCCACAATTCCTAAGATGTTCCAAGAAGACTTGGTTTACAAAACTCATGCTCTTTATCACAAAGAAAGGTTAATGATGATCTCATTAAGTTGTATTTCAATCTTCACTATCAAACAATTTGAGAAAATCAAAGGTTTCAACAATAACGAATAAAAGTCATCAGTGAAATTGATTAAGTATCTATCACCAAATCTGTTCATGGATTGAAAAGATTACATACATCACTTATGTATAATTCTTTTTCAAGCCTGTTTCTCTTTAACTACTAATAGATAAAGACACTTGTGAATTATCTTCCAATATAAATAGGATCCACATATATCAAATGAATCATGCTCACTTGCCTTCAAAAATCTCATCCTTTTGAAGTTGGTATATGTATTTCTTATTTATGTAGTCATGATGATTATGACATAGATAAGTTCCAATCAAATATCATTTGATCATTTAGGTGTTATGATCAGAACTATCAATCTAATGAAAGCTTATAGATTTACTTCATAATTTACATTATGAGAAAATATTCTTGAACACATAATACATCGTTTCAGATCATGAATATGAACATCCATTAAACGATAAGTAAATCTAGATTTATTCATAAACTACAACTGTTACATGTCCCTATAAGAATAGGTACAAAACATATTTTGTTTAAATAAAGACTATAACAACACTTGTTATATCTTCGACACGAAATGCCATTCGATTGTAATCAGTTGATTGTTTCTTACAATCATCAACACATAACATCAATTATTAGTGTCACTTTAAGTATAACATACTCAAGTAAATGATGGAAAAATAAATAGTGCTATCATATAGGTATCTGAAGTCTTGTCCAAGTTAGACTTCTTCAGCTCGGTGAGATGAGATGAGCAATTCCTCCTTTAGTGTCCAATTTCTTCCACAATAGAAACAACACTAATCATTTGGTCCTTTCTTGATTTCTAGGTTTATGTTGTATTTCCCTTAACTGAACTATAAGTCTATATAAGTGTATAATCTCTTAGACTTCCTTTTATTCAATGCTTAAACAGACTTGAAGCTATTTCTAGTGTTCTAATTGAATATCTGCTTTACTTGATGAGACATTTGATATGTTTCATAATTATCCAAGACTTTCTGCAAGTCATGATTAATTTCTTCAGTATGATATGAGACACATCATCACAATCATACTTCTATCAAAGGATCATGATCAGACTAATTGGTTGCAGAGGTTATTCAGGTATGGGAACTTTCAGTATATATAATTTCTATTTATCTTAAAGGTAGAACCTCAAGATATTATACCAGTTATAGAAATTATAACCATCAAATGTTACTGTCTCTTGAAACTCAATAAGAGAGAGGTTTTGCAGGGCGTAAAATTATTAACAGTTATCAACAGAATTTAACAAAGTTTCATTTAGTATTTTCAATATTTATTCTTTAAAAAATAATACCTTTTATTGTTTCTTAAAACATTAATTTATTAAAGTCTAGGATCCAAGTAACGAAACAAGTAAATGGTTAGGTGACCTTTATCCCATAAACTTAATCAAACTCGGTAGGTAGCGATTACCAATTGTATATGATATGTAATTCCTAGATTATGGTATCCTAAACAGCTATTGCTTAGCTTGGCATGTTTATCCCATATATGCCTCGGACCTCTCATGCTTAGGTGACCTTTATCACAAAAGATTCCCATCAAGTCATCCTACTTGAAACAACTTGTAGCATTGCAACTAACTAGTAACAAGGTTACCCTTTAGAAACCAGAAACTACAAAACTATCCCGAACATCAAAATCCAATCCTAGGCCTAGGTGACCCCGTGACGCTAAAACCATCAAATGATAACGAGTGTTCTTCTAAATGACGGCAACGACTTGCATTTTTAGAAAAGGTTTTATATATGTTTTACAATTATAGTTTATAAAAACATGGTCTCATTAGTATTGCATGCATCTAACAATTCACGTACCATTTTGTAAAATTCATATCACTTGTGATGAGGTTCTTTTGGTTCCAAATAAAACTTCAATTTATTTGCCATTAACCGCGATCAATTATAAACTAAAATCCGGTATTTTAAAGTTTAGTCATAGATCGGTTTTAAGAACCGGTAATAGTCTTAATAAAACTTTATTTTATACTTAATACTTGGTGTTTTGGATGAGTTATAAAATCACTATTTTAAACTTCCTTTTAACAATCAAAAAACTTATAACTTCATGAATTTGTAGAATAAACTCATTTTATTTTATAAATTCAATTTTATGCATCTTATGATAAAAGTCATATTTTGATAAATCAAAACTTGGGTGATGATACTTATGTTTTAAATCTCATTTAGCATGCATAAAACATAATATCAACATGTTGCGTTATGGTTAAAACACCAATATCATATATTAAGTTTCGACGTAAAAAATAATCATTAGTTTTATTATTTGCCGTTATAATGCTATAAACCGATTTTAGTATTTTTAATAAAAACTCCTTATTTATTATAAATACATGGATTTTATATAAAGTTTAAACATCTTTTAAACCATTTAAAATATTTTAAAGTTAGGTATTTATAAGTTTTACAATAAAACTATTTTCAACAAAAAAAAAATAGAGTTTTAACCGGTAATACGGTAACGGTAACCGGTAAAACGTTTTTATAAATATCCATTTATAAACATCTTATGTTCTCTTTTAAATATTTTTTACTCAAAGTCCAAGTGATATTATCTTATGAAAAAATGTTATTTGACATGTGAAACCCATTTTTATACATAAAACATAACATATATTTAACATAAAATAAACATCACAAGCATACATTATAATGTGTATAAACCAAGCCATATCTAGTAATAATTTTTGTGAGTCATCACAAGAATTATTAAGTCTTTCCTAAAGGACTTAAGGAACACTTCAAAAGGTCTTTAATCTCCCACTTTCCAACTCAACTCTTGCTTGCAAAAGGACTTCAACTCTTCATTTTGTGGAAGTTAAAATACTTAAACCATTAAGCCTATAATTAAGCCCAAAACCAAAAGTGGAAGCTTGTGGTTGGGATTATGATCTTAAATGGTTAAGTCATCTTCAAGGAGTTCACTTCTTCATCTTGTTACATTTAAAAAGAAATACAACTAATCTAACTAATTTATTATAACAAATCAACAAATGAAAAAAATACCTATTTATATATTACATCTTATCAATAAATAAATATCAGCCAAACACAACACAAAGGTCCAAATGGCTTTTTTATACACAACATATCAAATATTACAACAAACAACTCTTAGTTTTTCTAAAGAAACTTTTATATAACCAAAATGCATGAAAAATGGTTATATATAAAAATAAAACATTTTTAACCAAGAAGTTGCCAAAGAAGACAAATATGGATTTCTCTTAACCAAAAGAAATCCATTCTTGTTTTCCAAAAACCAAAGATTATCAAACATAAAAAATCATTCTAACATATAAAAGATGGCTCTGATACCAATGTTGGAGTTTTGATACGAAATATAAGTTTGTTTTTCACAAAAAACCGGCAACGAAAGACTTTAACATGTTTATTTTTAGTTCATAACAAAACCAAACCATCATGGATCCATTTATAGAGGTTAGAATGAAATAAAAACACAACCATATGATGTTTTAGAGATAAGCTTTGAAGCCTTTGAACGCACTTGGTTCTGGGGTGTTGATGAAGATGTAAAGATCAAAGAACATGATCTTCTCTACAAGTATCCACCATCAAGATTAGGGCACTTGGAATGCTAGTTTCTTCTTGTATAAAGTACTTCTTAAGCCTTTAATTGCTTAACTCAAATAAGCACTAAAGGAGAAGCACTTTGAACCACCAAAGACTTGAATGATCTTCAAAAGAAAAACAAGAGAAGTAGCTCCATGCTACTTACGGTTTTAGTAAGAAGAAAGGTAGAAGAATAAAGTGTTTCACTTGTGAAAAATGCAAGCCTCGTGCATCTCTTATATAGAACATGAAATGTAAGGGCTTTACATTAAAATAATATATAGTAAATCTCCTATTTTCAAGAAGAATGGGCAAGGCATGGAGGTTAACAAGCAACCTCCATAATATTATATATACATATACATATATATATATATATATATATATATATATATATATATATATATATATATATATATATATATATAGGCCATACCTCTCATAAGAGGATGAATTCTTTATTTTATTTTATTTTTTATAAACTCCAAGTTTATAAAATATAAAATTTGTCTTTAGGTAAATGACAAAAAAAAAATTCAACTAGTCCAAAATATTGTGCATGACTTATTAATTCATACCATATGAAATAATAACTAGTAATACTCTCTTATAATTATTATTTTCACAAAACAATAATTATTCCCTAATTATAATACAAGAATTGATATTATTTATTAGTAATTATATTAATAATAAATATACAAAATGTGCCAATTTGATAAAGGTGTGACCCTATAGGATCATATATTATTAGCAATATCACTCCATAATGATTTTGGACATATAGATTCAACATATACATATAAATATGCCATGGACTCTCTTCATGGTCTTCAACTGGGATGTCATGGGCTACCCCATGGTCTTACATCCAATGGCCATGGGCTCCCCCTCATGGTCTTACCAAATACCGTGGGCTCCCACATGGTCTTCACATAAGTCAACACATACTAAATAACAAAACTATTTTCATCTTCAACTATTGGAATCTCATATCAGGTAATGGGCCGGCATTTGTGCCTTCGACCCATTGGTATAGTGAAAAGACTCACCTCAGTCTGCTGAAAACAATAGTTGGTCGACTACCAGCCCAAAATCTCACACTGAACAAATATATATATATATATATATATATATATATATATATATATATATATATATATATATATATAACCCTAATTAGGAATGTAACTCAGCCTAATCAAAGAGCCCAGAATTCTAAGTCCAAGTCCTTCTATAATGGCCTAAAGGTCATTCCTTCACTAATGGGCCTAACATCAGAGTCCAATTATATATTGGGCCACAAGGCCCAGTAGGCCCAAACATACCAACATTGTCCCAAAGATAAATTCAGGCCCAAACACCAGCAAGTCTAGGCCGAAAACCATTAGGTCCCAAAGGTCTGAAGTCCGTCGAAGGCCCAATGCTTCCTGAGAGCAAACGCCCAACATACCTCTTTTGTACGCTTAGCATACTGGGCTAAAGGGCTATACTTGCAACATACAACATAATACATCCAACGTACAAACTGTATTGCATGCCACTCCATTAAGTCCTTAATGGATGCAGACTTTTCGCTTAAATTCCAGATCTGACCCGATTTAAGGATCCTAAGGCATAAATTTGGAAACTTTATGCCCTTGCATGCCATATATGCTCCCAACAACTCTTTCTATCTCATTAAGACCTTTTCAAGGGTCTTAACTCATGCATGGAGCCATAGAGGTCATCAAGTTTGCATTTTTATGATATAATCACGCTAAAGGATCTCATATCTATCCTTCCTAACCTCTGGAGTTGCTCAAACTCCCGAGAGAGGATTTATGGGCTCACAAGAGGACTTCTAGAAACCCTAACTCAACAAGCAAAAAGAATAAGTAAGGTGAAATCTTTTTACCTCCACAAGCTTCCCAAGTTGCTCCAAATGCAAGGTCCAAAAGCTTTTCCTACGTTCAAAGCTTTCTCCTACTTCCTTCTCTTTGCTAACACACCAAAAATGAGGTATTTGAGGCACTTCCAAGCTCAAGAGTTTCTCACAAAGGATTTACAATTTTGGGGATGTTTGAGAGTAATGGAGGCTGGTTAGGGTGAGGTCCAAATGATATAAGTGTGCTTAAATAGTGACAAATCCAAGAAATTAGGGTTTGGTCATTAGCCTGGTACGCCCCGCGTACATGCTCGTACGCCCAACGTACGAGCCTCAATCACCCGCCACATGCATACGCGTGCGCTAAGCATACGCACAACATATAGAGGATCTATTTCGCCAAAATGAAGTACTTTAAGGGTTAAGGATGGAATACTTCGATTTGAGTGTTAGATTTTTGCTTTTGTTCGTTATATTGATGTGAAAGATCCTAGCATCATCGAAAGAAACTTTAATGAAGTAATCTGCAGGGAGAGGAAATTGAATGTGAACTCTGTAAAACATCATGGTCCTGATTTGAAAACCAATCTCATCAGGCAATCATTCGTTGCTCCCAAATGCTTTAATCTTGTGGCTAGAGACTCTAGGTCTTTTGCTGACGTTGCCATGGGGGAAGACGAAGATGGAAGTTCTGCCACAATAAACCTTTCTCATATTCAGGAGGTGTAGAATTGGACTTCCTGTTCAGTTCTTTGCGGTGAATTTAAGAATTTTGATAAACTTTGTAATTTCATGTCTCTACTGAAATTAGAAGGATATGACATGGTGGAGCCTAAGTACCTTGGAGGCATGCAAATCATCATTAAATTTAAATCAGATAGGGCAACTAATGTGTTCAAGTAAAATAAAAGCATTTGGTTGAAATGGTTCGATAGGTTGGATAATTAGGAGAGGAAGGTGGTTCGATTTAACAGAATTGCCTAGGTCAAGATCATCAAAATACCTCTTTTAGCTTGGAATGAATCCAATGTCCAAGCAGTAGCTTGTAATTCTCGGAAGTTGTTGGTCAACATCGGTCCTTTTGGAATCATTATGATGTTTCTCATAGAAAGCTATGTATATTAAAAACTTCTAGGAAAAGGATAAACAATGAGGTGAATGGTGTCTTTGATGGACTTGCATACAAAATATGTATTATTGAACTGACAATGACTGGACCCTGTTCAAGCCTTTCTTGCCGAAATCAAATGAGGTGTCAGATGATGATGATGTTGATCGGGTTTCTGATACTTGGGTTTAAGAGAATACATATATGGAATATAGCGAGATCGATCCAAGGGAAAACAACCATGTCGATGGACGTTTGGCTTCTTCGACGAATATTAACTTTTAGACTGACGTTGGGATGGATGAATCCATACATGATCATGTGGAAAACGAAGAGACACTTCTTAGAGAATTTCCACACAATGATGATGGTTTTCATGCATTGCATTCCAACAGCTTTAATTGTGAATATATTAACGGTGTAAGTTTTAATTTTCACGGGTCCACTCCTAGTAGGTCGGGTACTCAAGAAGGTATAACGCCCGTTGGGTTGAACTCGTCTGGGCCTAATTCTAACACATCATTTATTGGTGTCATTAGTAACCCAGATTTCAATCCTTGAGCATCGGCTGTTAAAAGTTGTTACACGAAAATAAACAAAGTTATAAGTGCTAATAATCTTGGTTGGTGCATGTCTTCAAGATCTAGCTCCACTAATTTAAATCACAAAGTTGTTTGCTCCTCCGGTGAAAAAAGAAGTGTCGACCCCGGTGGCTCCCCTTCACACTCTTCATCGTCCACTTCTTGCAAGTTAGAACGTAGAATTGATGTTGGCAATCAAGTCGGGTTTCAAATTGGCAGTGGGAATAAAGCTTTCTTGGATGCTGTCAATGTTGGTGGTGTTATTATAAATTCCTCATGAATCTTCTTTCTCCGAATATTAGGGGGATGAGTGAATTATATAAACACGATTAGCTTAAGAGATTGAAATCAAAGAATAAGATATTTTTTTGTGGTCTTCAAGAATCGATATTGGCTGTTCTTCCTTATAATATTGGCAATTGGTAGGGCAGTTGTAATTACGGTATTATATTTGTGGAGTTTGTTGGCAAATCTGGTAGGCTTGTTAGTTTTTTTTGGAAAAAAGCCTCTTCAATTCCATTAATGTCATAAAATCCAAACTTTTCTTGGTTGTTGTTGGTAATTGCAAAGGTATCACTAAGGAGACTATCATTGTTAATGTCTATGCTCCACAGGCGCTAAGGAGACTATCTTTGTTAATGTCTATGCTCTACAAGTGCCTACTGACAAAAAAATATCCGGGGAAAACTAATAAATCTAATGAATTCGAGGACTGGGAACTGGTTTATTTTTGGTGGTTTTAATGCTCTCAGGCTCAATTCTTTTTTCTACCCTAAAATTGATGTTGCTTTCAACTAAGTTTTCTATGATGCAAGACTTCTTGATCTCAATATGGGAGGTAGACGATTTAAGTACTTATGTGATGGTTGCAGATTGAGCAATCTTGATCGTATTCTAATTTGCCCAAATTTCATGTCCGTTTTCCCAATGCTTCTATAGCCGCTCTTCTGAGGGAATTCTCATATCATTACCATGTCCTTCTTCGCACACATTACTTGAATTTAGTGCTCCCGTTTTTAGATTCTACAATTCTTGGATGTGTCATGAGGAATGCGATTTTCAATTGCTATACGTGCTTGCAGTGAATTCAATTGTGGATGAGCCCCTGACATATATCTCTCTGATAAGCTTCATTTTATCAAAAATGTCATCAAACTTTGGAGATAGGTTGAGTTTAAGAAGGAAAATAAGGCTCTCTTTAAGCTTAAAAATTGGTGAATGATTTAGATTTGGAGGTTGAGAAGAGGTTATTGAATTACATGGAGATAGCTAAATTAAAAGAAAGCAAAATCAAAATGATTGATATGGAGAAATTAAAAAAGGATGATTTAATTCTAAAATATAAAGCTAAATGGATAAGTGATGGAGATGAAAATTCTAGTTTTTTTCACAACTCACACAAGATCAAAAATAGGAGGACTTGCATGAATGGGTTAATGATCAACACTAATTGGATTCCTAATGTCAAATGTATCAAGAAGGAAGTTTTTTAGTTTTTTAGAGAAAAATTTCATGAGAACCACGCTATCAAACCTTCTTTGACTAATCAAAATTTTGCAAGGCTCTCTGATGCGAATCAGATTTAGTTGGAGTCTCCATTTTTAACTTGAAGAGATAAAAATGCCATTTGGAACTGTAGGAACGAGAAGGTTCCTGGACCAGATGGCTTTACTTTTAAATTCATAAAGCATTATTGTTCTATTATGCAGGATGATATCAAGCAGTTTGTTAAGCATTTTGAATCGGTTGGGAGTATTTCTAGAGGAATGAATTCTTCTTTTATTACCTTGATTCCCAAATTCAAGGACCCTCTTTCTCTAAGTGATTAATGGCCCATTATCCTCATTGGCTTTTTTTTATAAAATATCGCAAAGACCCTTGCTTCTAGATTGAAGAAGGTGGTTGGTTCAGTGGTTGATGAAGTTTAAACGGTGTACATTGAGGGGTACAATATTCTTGATGGTCCTATGATCATTAATGAAATGTATTCCTAGGCTAAAAAATCTAAATCAAAGTTATACTTACTAAAGGTTGACTTTGCTAAATCTTTCAACTCCATTAACTGGAATTACTTAGACTCGGTGATGGCGTAAATAGGGTTTGGTGACAACTGGTGACAAATGGTGGTTTTGGATCAAGGAGTGCCTCTCATCTTCATGTGCTTCTGTCCTTTTAAATGGATCGGCTACAAAGGAATTTTGCTATTTTGAGGGGTATTCGTCAAGGTGACCCTTTTTTTCCATTCTTGTTCATTATTACTATGGAGGGTTTAAATGTTGCATTGAGATCGGCCTATCAGAATTCTTTATTTCATGGTATTCAAACTCCTAAGGGCGGTCCCTCGATATATCATCCTTTTTCATGTCGATGATGCCCTTTTCGTTGGTGAGTGGACAAGTTCTAATTTTTCTAACCTAGCTCCTATTTTAAGATGTTTTCATGCAACTTCCGATCTAAAAGTCAACTTTCATATGTCTAATGTATATGGTATTTGCGTTTTGGTGAAAGGAGTCTCGATTTGTACTCATATTCTTGGTTGTGATGCAGGTTCTTTCTTATCATGTACTTAGGGGTGGCGGTTGGCGCCAATATGGCTCTTAAGAGATATTGGTTGCATGATGTTGGTAGAACTCATAATCAACTCTCGTCCTGGAAGGCCAAAAGGTTTTCTTTTGATGGGCATTTAACGCTTGTGATATCGGTTCTTGGCAGCCTCCCCTCGTACTTCTTTTCCTTGTTTAAAGCTCCAAAGTCAATTATTGATATTTTAGAGAAGCTATAGAGGCAATTCTTATAGGGCGGAAATGAAGAGAAAAATAAATTAAATTGAATCGCTTGGAATGTAATTCTTGGTGCTAAAGAGAATGGAGGGCCTGGAATTGGATCTTTACGGTCGTTGAATTGGGCTCTCCTCACCAAATGGATTTGGCACATCAAGACGGATCCTTTATCTCTTTGGTGACGTATTATCAACAAGATTCACAATCTTGATAGAAAACCTTTGATTCCTTGGCTAAAAAATCTTTCTGTCGAATTTGGTACAACATTTCAACCGATCTAGCTGATATTGAGATTGATTTTTACTCCATTTTTGATATTTGTATCAAATCTGGAGAGAACACCCTCTTTTAGCATGATAAATGGATTGGTGTTAACAACCTTGCTTATACTTTGCATTTTATTTTTGAGTTAGACAAGGAAAAAAAATCATGTTTGGTTTCAGAAAGAATGGGCACTTGTTCTATAAATTGGGCGTGGAAACGGGCTCCTAGTAAAAAACAGAGGCTATGGAGTTATATGATATCAATTCTTACCTAGATTCGGTAGTCATTACCAATGGTAAAGATTTGTGGAGATGTTCTTTATCATCGGATGAAAAATTCTATGTTCGTGATCTTAGATGGTTGATTGACTCCAAATTGACTACACCGGTGAACAATCATACCGTCTAGTCCAGATTAGTTCCTCTCAAGGTCATTATTTTCACTTAGCATGTGCTTGCATGAATTGTGTTCCTCGTCGAGGAATTAACATTCCTATCACCACCTGCTACAGCTGCACAACAGGGTCGGACGATATTGAACATATTCTTTGGACTATTCATTTTCTCAAGACACTTTGCATAGAATTCTGAATTGGTGCAAGGTCTAGTTCCAATAGTTTTCTTCTGTTGTTGTGATTGAAAATTATGCAACTCATTGGGGGAACTACTCACAAGAAAAAGAAAGCTTCTTTTAGCCATCATCTATGGCTATTTTTGGTGTGTTTGGCGTGTCCGAAATAACAAAGTTTTTCAATAAAATGAGTATCTGTAGCTCGAAAATTGACGGATAATATTATTACTTTAGTGTTTAGTTGGGTTAAACATAGGAGAAGATACGAAAATATAACCGGACCATTTGGTGTGATTCTGCGTTCAACATTTTGTAATTGTTTAATTAGTACTTTTCTTTTCTCGCACTGACTCTTCATTCTCACAATTAGGGGTGGAATTGGTACGGTACCGGGTATTTTTTTTTCCCAAACCATGTACCGTACCAGTTATAATTGGTATGTAATTTTAGTTACCATTACCGTACCAAGTACAGTTGGTACCAACTTAATTGGCTACCAATAAGTTCGGTTGGTACATGTTGGTAATGGTATATACCAACATGTATGGGTGTTTTAGGAATTAAGATTTATGTGTTATTGTGCACTTAAAAGATACATGTAGGTTTTGTAAATAAGAGTTTTCTGAATGGTTGGATTGGAAATTCGATACAAAAAAGATTTTATAATTTTGTACCATGAGTTTAAACCAAACAATAGAGTAAATGAGATATGTTAATATGAGTTTAAACTTTAAAAACTACTAGACGGTAAATGCTAATATCAAAGCACTTGAACTCTTAACTGTCAAATACATTTAAAGTTAAAATATACAATACTTTATATATATATGAAAAATAACTTGGTTGGTACGGTAATACCGTGACATTTAAAACCTTGTACCATTATCGTACCATTATTAATTAATTGGTACGGTACTACCAGTCAAACATGTTGGCTACCAACATAATTGGTTTGGTTGGTACACATATTGGTTGGTCGTAACCAAGGAACCAAAATGATCATTTCCTAGATTTCCAACTCAAGACAAGCTGCATTTAAGAGTATTATTTTGATATGAGGCACCTTTGGTTCTCTTTTATTCCAATGCTTTTTAGGGTAAAATCCAAAAAAAGAACCTCTCAAGGCGTCGAGGGTGTATTTGAAAATTTGGTTATTTTAGGGTAAAACTCTCAAGGGTCTATATGAAAATTTCATTAATTCAATTTAAAACTATGAATAAATAAAGATAATATATAATAAGGGCATTATATAAAAAGTTTCGGAGGTATCATTTTTCCAATCTGTTTCCAGCTGTTGGCGTGTAAACTTTTCCCCTAATTTTCTTAATTTAAACTTCTTTTACGTTTTAATCACTAAAACTTCAGGCATCGAACATTTTATAGCTACTCACTTTTGTCATTTTTGCAAAATTCAGTACAAATGTCATAAAATAAAAAAAGGTGGACATCCTTCAAGGTTGAGCTATGTTCTTAGAAATAACTTGGATTTTGCCGGCGGTGCATTGCTTTGTCGTAGTTGAATTTTAATAATCATATTAACAAAAGTTAATTACATTCGTATTTTTCGGTACATAAATATATAAGATTGGTACTACTCACTAAATTCAGTTTATATCGTCAAATAAAAAGTTGAAAACATATTATATTTGAACGAATTCATACGTAAAAAACGTACATTAAAATAATAAGCACGAAAGTGTACACAAAATTTATGTTGAAATGTAAAAATTCGAATTTATACTAAAACGTACATAAAAAATTAAGTTTTTTTAAAAAAGTTAGAGAACGAAAGTTGTATATTTATGTCGAAATGTTGACCACGTTTAACTTATCCTGACATATACAATAAAATAATCATGTAAAAAATTAGTTTTTTAAGTTAACAAAAATTATTAAGTAAAATAAGATTATATATATATATATATATATATATATATATATATATATATATATATATATATATAGTACGGGCATAAACACAAAAGTTTAGAAAATTAATGAGTGAAAGTGATATTTTACGAAATTCAAAATGAAGATGGTGAAAGTGAAATTTTAAAAAGTTAAGGTGTAAAAAATATTTTACAGTGTATTTCAAAAATAAAATGAATGAAAACTATCACTTTAAAAAGTATAAAGGTAGAAAATTATTGAAAAATATATAAATAAAACTATCCCTTTAAAATATAAGGAAAACAAATATCAATGAAAACTACCATCTAAATGTTATAGAAATAATAAAAAATTAAATTAATTTTTGTTTCCATTCTTCTTTTACAACTATTCCCTTGTTTTTATCATTTTTTTTTTACCTTTTTAGTTCTATTTTTTCCTAATATAATATCATATTTACTATAACTAAGGTAGTTAATGAGTTTCGATAAATCAATATAATATAATTTTTTCCAATCGATCTCAAGTATTGGTGTTCAAAATCGGATATCTAAAAATTCCATATACTAGTTTTTGTATCCGAATCAATATCCGAAATTTCCGATACCAATTCTAATAGTGCAAGAGAATTGATTCTTAGGCTATCCGAACTGTGTTTGTGTTTCGAGATGTAGTCTATCAGAAGTATCAATCCTTTCCGAGTGACTTCATTTTCGAATTAGAAGATGTTTCTGAGTTTATGCTCAATATATAATGGGTTGATGTTTATTTTGTCTTATGTACGTTTTACATTCAGTGTAGATATTTGAATTAGTTCTCCCGTAAATAATAATTGATACATACATGAAACAAAAGATAAACAAATAAGATCTCAAAATTATATATATATATATATATATATATATATATATATATATATATATATATATATATATATATATATAATTTCTTTTGATAACCTATATTTTTATGCGAACATGAGAAGTATTAATCCAAAAAACATTTTTAAAAATCAAAACCAAAAATATTAACGAAATGTAGTGTCTAAGGTGTTGTTTGTTTTTTGCATGCATATCTTATCGCCCTTTTCTATCTGCGTCGCGCAGATCACACGTAGACATTAGCTTTCGCACACTGTTTGTTTTTTTAAAGACTGCAGACCTAAAAATGTTTGCGCGTCCCCTTCTTGGCGCAGATGTGGATAAGAGTCTTCTAACATCTTTAGAGATCTTCTAGCCTAAAAAAACACATATATTTTTATTTTTTAGTTTTTTTTTAATTTATATTTATTCCAACTTTATTAATGATAAACAATTTGAAAAAAAAAAGTTACAATACTTAAAAAAAGGTTCGACGATACAAACATGATATTTTTAACAAATTTATAAATAAAGATTTATTATAATAATGGTCGTTGAAGTTGTTATATAAATATGAACAAAAAAAATCATAATATATTGCTATATATTTTGTGCCAAATTTTATAAAACATTATTTAATACAGTATCGTCAATTTCCTGAGAAAATATTTATAGTACGATTTTAATTGATTTAATTGAAAAAATTGAAGTTTATTTTCAACCATTTATGTATCAAATTCTTTGATTCATAATTACAATATTTAAGTATAACTTTGCGACCAAAATTTTTAGTTTTTATCAAATATATAAGTTAATTCGTACCATTTTTATTTTCACTTTTTCTACAATAATACATAAAATTTGATTAGAGTCATAAAAATATTAAGAAAATCACTTTAAAGTTAAAATATCATTTTATTTAGATTTTTGTTTACTTTAGTAGCCTATAGATGTTAAAAAAACTAACAGTTTTTGTTTTTCAGTGAGCAGACGTTTAGTCCACCTCTTATACTGCAGAGCTTTACAGATATGGTATGCAGACTAGAGACATTTTGCCTCTGAAAAAAAAACAACACCTAAGACATATCTAAACACACAAAAAAAAATTGACGATTTTTTTACTGCTGACTTTTTTTAATGGTTGATTCATATATATAAATGCAATCAACAGTTATATGGACTACAAATGTAGATATGATTGCTTATTCATACAACGTGTGTGTGTGTGTGTATATATATATATATATATATATATATATATATATATATATATAAATCAACAGTCATATAGGCTACATAGACATGCTTATTCGCAGTTATATGGTTGCGGACGCATAGTTCACAATTATAGATTTGAAGCTCGCTAGTTCTTGTAAATCTTTAGTTTCGCACAATAACTCATACATATATATATATATATATATATATATATATATATATATATATATATATATATATATATATATATATATATATATATATATATATATGGATTGACATCTATTGTGTGGACGTGTGGATAATGCTATTCTGAGAGAATGACAAAAAATTTGTTGTTTGATAATATGAATACGTTCAATCTTATATAATTATTATAATTATTACGCATTTTCACTAATTAAATCGTCTATAAGGTTATTATAGACTTTTTTTTAATTATTCTCATTCTGTCAGAATGTTATCTAGATGTTTATTGAGTCGTATTCTGTAAGAATGAAAATAAATAAAAACAATGTATGAGAACTAAAATGAATTAGAATTAATGAGAATCCATTAAAATAACAATAGTTCTATGAGATTGAACGTATTCACATTACTAAATAACATATTCTCTTAGTAATTATTGTAACAGCTCAAATTTTTCAAACAAATTTTTCATTTTAAAAAACATAATTGTTTCCATTTTAAACAAGACATAAATAGTTGATTATTCAGTCAATACAAATATTCAAAATCCCAAGATCATAAAACCATCTTCAGTGTGTATCGATCATGCCGGCGCCTTCCCACGGTCCTCGCTAGTACCTGAAATACATGCACAACAACTGTAAGCATAAATTCTTAGTGAGTTCCCCAATATACCCTTACGCACATACGCCTTTCCAGGCCCTGACCTTCCGGTCCTCATAACATAATCGCCTTCCGGCCCATAACATATTGCCTTCCGGCCCACATATCATACATATCATACATAACAATTAACTTACCACATATAGCATACATATCACATAACATATCCGACCTTCCGGTCACACAGTCAAACCCTTCCGGGTACAGTATAGTGAGAAGACTCACCTCGTAAGTGCTGAAAGCTAGCAACTCCTGAAATCACTCGCGCACAAACCAACGAGCTACAACCCTCCTATAACATTATATAACTCATTAACACTCATATCATCTAAGTGTGACTATCCCTAAGAAGTCAGACTTAGGTCAACTCTGGTCAACAGTCAACTCGACTGGACTCGGCGAGTACCATGGCGACTCGGCGAGTCTAGTCGTCCTCACAATTTCCTGAATATTCCCTTTCTACTCGTCGAGTATCCCTCATGACTCGACGAGGTCCTCGTGGAAGAATCGCGGGGGCCACCCCGACTCCACTCGCCGAGTCTGATGAACAACTCGGCGAGTCCCAGCAAATCTTCAAGCTACTCGCCGAGTCTGAAGAACAACTCGGCGAGTCCATGCCATGCAGACGAGTAACTGCTTTCTGAGATAGGTCTCGTCCCAAGGTACACATGCATGGGACCTTCTGGACCTCTAAGGGTCCTAATACAAGACTATAATCGTGGAATAACAAGGCATTACTTCATCAAATCACTAAATGGGTTCTATAAACCCTAATTTCATAAATACATCAAAATAACAGATTTGATCCGAGTATTACCTGGAAACGCACTCTCTGTGTCCCCCAAATCTCAGGACTCAATCCTCCTTGATATTCCTTTAGCCAAATCCCTCTTCTTCTTGCCTAACCAATTCTTCCAAGTTCCAAAGCTTTCTCCCTTGCTCTAGGCGCCCACAGCGATTAGGGTTCCTCTCAATTGATCAAAAGACTGAAAATGACGGCCTAAGAGGCGTTAAATACGACCCAAACTGAACGGTTAGGGTTTCTGCTGAACAGCGTCGACTCGCCGAGTCCATATCTGGACTCGTCGAGTCCAGTCGCGGACCCGCGACCAAGTCCGCGATCCTACTCGGCGAGTCTAGGCTCCAACTCGCCGAGTCCCCTCTTAAATCACCCCAAAAACATAATTTTAATAATACCTGGGATTCCGGGCTGTTACAATTCTCCCCCACTTGGATTAGACTTCGCCCTCGAAGTCTCATTCTGCAAATAGTTCCGGATGCTGCTCCCGCATTTCGCGCTCCGGTTCCCAAGTCATTTCTGATCCCTTACGGTGTTGCCATTGAACCAACACCAGAGGTACCTCCTTGTTCCTCAGAACCTTGGTCTTCCGATCCCTGATAGCCACTGGTCTCTCCGCGTAATTCAGGCTCGCATCCACCTGAATATCCTCCAATGGAACCACTGCCGACTCATCGGCTATACACTTTCTCAACTGCGACACATGAAAAGTGTCATGGATCTGACCTAACTCCGCTGGTAACTCCAACCGATAGGCTACCCGGCCTATCCTTGCAATCACACGAAATGGCCCAATATACCGGGGCCCCAACTTGCCTCTCTTCCTGAACCGAATCACTCCTTTCCAAGGAGAGACCTTCAGGAGAACGAAGTCGCCGACCTGAAATTCAAGCTCGGATCGGCGCCTGTCTGCATAACTCTTCTGACGGCTCTGGGCAGTCAATAATCTTTGTCTCACTTGTTGAATCTGTTCTGTCGTCTGGAGTATGATCTCCGTGCTGCCCATCACTCTCTGTCCCACCTCTCCCCAGCAAATGGGAGTCCGACACCGCCTACCATACAACAGCTCGAAAGGCGGCATACCAATGCTCGAATGGTGGCTGTTGTTGTAGGAGAACTCCGCCAACGGTAAATACGCATCCCAACTACCCCCGAAGTCTAACACACACGCTCGGAGCATGTCCTCCAGCGTCTGAATCGTCCGCTCGCTCTGACCGTCTGTCTGGGGATGGTATGCGGTACTAAAATGCAATTTAGTACCCAGCTCCTCATGGAATTTCTTCCAGAACCTGGAAGTGAAGCGCACATCGCGGTCTGACACAATCGAGATCGGCACCCCGTGCCTAGACACCACCTCTTTCACGTATATCTCCGCCAACTTTTCCGCTGAAGAACTCTCACTGATGGCAAGGAAGTGAGCACTCTTCGTCAACCTATCCACAATCACCCAAATTGCGTCAACTCCCCTAGCAGTCCTTGGCAATTTGGTGATAAAATCCATAGTGATCTGTTCCCACTTCCACTCGGGGATCTCCAATGGCTGCAACTTGCCATGCGGTCTCTGGTGTTCGGCCTTAACCCTACGGCAGGTCAAGCACCTCTCAACGAACCATGCTACGTCCCTCTTCATACAGGGCCACCAATATTCCTTCCTTAAATCCAAATACATCTTTGTAGCACCGGGATGGATCGAGAATTTCGATTTATGAGCCTCTTCCATCAACGTAATACGCGTACCGCCTACGAACGGTACCCAAATCCGACCCTGAAACGTCATAAGGCCTCGACTATCCTTGACAAACTCTGAGATTAACCCCACAACCCGCTCTTTCTTCTGTATTTCTGGTCGCACGGCCTCCGCCTGGGCCCCACGAATAGCGTCCAACACTGGAGTCATCACAGTCAGTCTCAAGCATACATCTCGCAATGGAGTGCTCTCCGCCCTGCGGCTCAATGCATCGGCTACCACATTAGCCTTGCCTGGGTGGTACAGGATCTCACAATCATAATCCTTGACCACATCCAACCACCTCCTCTGACGCATATTTAGATTGGGCTGATCCATCAAATACTTCAAACTCTTATGGTCCGTGTATATCGTGCATCGAACCCCATACAAGTAGTGACGCCAAATCTTGAGGGCGAACACTACTGCCCCCAACTCTAAATCATGCGTGGGATATCTCGCCTCATGAGGCTTCAGCTGCCTCGACGCATAAGCTATCACATGACCCCTCTGCATCAATACTGCACCCAATCCCGAAATCGATGCGTCGCAATATACCACGAAATCTTCCATCCCTTTAGGGAGAGCTAATACCGGGGCTTCGCACAATCTCTGGCGAAGTGTCTCAAAGGAGGTCTGCTGCTCAGGCCCCCATGAGAATGCAACACCCTTCCGGGTCAATCTGGTGAGTGGCACTGCGATCTTGGAAAAATCCTTGATAAATCTCCGATAATACCCTGCCAACCCAAGGAAACTCCTGATCTCAGAGGGTGACTTCGGCACCTCCCAACTCATCACCGCCTCAACCTTGGCCGGATCGACCAATATCCCTTTCTGATTAACCACATGTCCTAGGAACTGGACCTCCCGCAACCAGAAGTCACATTTGGAGAACTTTGCATAAAGCTTCTCCGACCTCAATACCTCAAGGACCTCCCTCAAATGCTCCTCATGCTGCTCTCTAGATCTCGAATACACCAGAATGTCGTCGATAAATACAATCACTGACCGGTCCAACATCGGCCTGCATACCCTGTTCATGAGATCCATGAACACAGCCGGGGCATTGGTGAGTCCAAAAGGCATCACCACAAACTCATAATGTCCATATCGCGTCCTAAACGCTGTCTTCTGGACGTCTTCATCCCGTACTCTCACCTGATGGTATCCTGACCTCAGATCGATCTTGGAAAACCAAGATGCTCCCTGCAACTGATCGAATAAATCATCAATCCTCGGCAACGGGTAACGGTTCTTGACCGTTAGCTTGTTCAACTCCCGGTAATCAATGCACATCCGGTGTGAACCATCCTTCTTCTTGACGAACAGAATGGGTGCTCCCCATGGCGAGCTGCTCGGCCGAATGAATCCCTTTCCCAGCAACTCCTGGAGTTGCGAGGACAACTCTTGCATCTCTGGAGGTGCAAGACGATAGGGCACTTTAGCAATAGGCACGGCCCCCGGAACCAGATCAATGCCAAACTCTACTTGCCTCACAGGAGGTACTCCCGGCAGTTCCTCGGGAAAAACATCTGAAAACTCACGCACCACAGGGACCTCCTCAGTTGACTTCGGTCTCTCGGAAACCTCCCGCGTATCCGTCACGTACGCCACAAAACCCTTACAGCCCTGCTGTAGACACTGCCTCGCCCTAGCGGCCGAACAAAAAGCTGATCCTGAACGGGTACCCTCACCGTACACCGAAAGAACTCCCCCACTATGGTCTCGTATGGTCACCAACTGACGCTCGTAGTCGATGACAGCGCCGAATCGGCTCAACCAGTCCATGCCCACGATAACACAGACATCCCCCATCGCAATAGGAATCAGATCAATCGGAAATTCGACCCCGAAAATCTCTAGTACACATTTCCGAAGAACCTCCGTAGCACGAATCACTTTCTCGTCAGCTATAGAAACTCGTAAAGGTCGACTCAACGACTCACGACTAACGCCGATCTGCTGGCTAAAGGCTAAGGACACAAAGGACCTACTCGCACCCGAGTCAAATAACACTAAAGCAGGCACAGAGTTCACAAGGAAAGTACCTACGCACATAATAACATAAGCATAACATATTGACATTAAAAAAAAAATTTACACGAATTACAACATACCTGCCACAACATCGGGCGCAGCGCGGACCTCCTCCGCAGTCAGCTGAAAGGCTCTCCCACGAGCCCTCGGGGCCTCGACCTTCACCGGTCGAGTCTCAGTAGTCCTGGCAACAGGTGCAGATCCCTGACGAAGCTGCGGACACTCGGCCTTCCGATGGCCGGTCTGGTTGCAATGGAAGCAAACCATAAACCCCTTGGGGCACTCCCTAGCAATGTGCCCCTCCTTGCCGCACTTGTAGCAGGCACCGGCTCGACACGCCCCATCGTGACCCTTGCCGCACTTTACGCAAGTGCGGTTCTTCGAACCTCCCGTCCTCGAATCGGCGGACTTAATCCGCTTGGCTGCCGGCTGAGACTGAGCCGGCCGCCGATCTGCCTGCTGAGACTCGGCCTCCTCCCTGGCCTGAGTCTCTAACTCGATCTCACGCTTCCTGGCATTCGCCTGAAGCTCAGTAAAGGTATGATAAGTGGAGTTTGACACAAACTCCCGGATCTCCCTCCTCAGAACACCCAAGTACCGGCTCATCCGAGCCTGCTCTGTGGCCACCAGCTCGGGGCAAAACATCGCCCTCTCATGGAACTTCCGCGTGATCGCCGCCACCGAATCAGTACCCTGCTTGAGGGTTAAGAACTCCTGAACCAATCGTTCCCGCTCCACCGGGGGAACGTACTCCTCCCTGAACATGGTAGTGAACCCCTCCCATGTCACTGTCGCAGTCTCTGCCAAAGTGAAGTTCGCCGTCACGAACTTCCACCAGTCCTTTGCTCCCAGACGGAGCTGGTTCAAAGCGAACCGCACCCTCAGGTGCTCCGGGCATGAACAAGTGTAAAAGCACCCCTCTATATCTGCGATCCACCTCATCGCAGCAATCGGATCCTGCGTCCCATCGAACTCTGGTGGCTTCGTGTTGCTGAACTCTCGGAACAGCAATGAATCACCCCCCTGTGGCCTAGCAGCGGCCACAGCTGCGGTAGCTGCAGCGGTTGCAGCCTCGGTCAATGCGGCGTACCGCTCGTCGAACGTCTCCATCAGGGTGGTCTTGATAGACCCAAACATCTCCGGGATCTCAGCCCGGATCGCCGCCGCCACCTCCTCGTGGATCATCTGACGAATATCTTCGTCACTCATACCGCTCGAACTTGCCCCGTGCCGCGGTCTAACCATGATATCTCTGAAATACAACAAAAACTATCAGAGATTCTACCGAGTATAATCGTACTCGACACGCAACCCTACTCAGTCCCAGATATCCAGGGATTCTTACTTGGGCCTCCCACTGACCCGGTGTCCTCGGTAGTACGGGCCCAATACTACCGACCACACCGCATCAATGTTCATCCCAAGTCCTCCTCCCCAAACTCCAGATAGTGAGTACTCTACTTCTGATACGCTCTATCTACCCGCATACTAGCAAAGCATCTCATATAGGCAACTTCCCTAGACTAAGGCATCACAAATCAGGCCACTCTAGTCCTAACATGAATACTTAGTCTTCTAGCATGCATAACAATTCATATTATATAATATTGTAAGGTATTTTGGGGATCTTTACCGTTCGGGCGCTGACTGATCGTACACACTGCTTCTTTCTTGCTTACCACAAAACCATTTACAAAGTTTATGCCTTTATTTGAAAAGTTTCCTCAAATCCTCGGTTTGAGTTCAGTTCCCCCTAAGGTGCACCCGAATCCCTCAAACCAAGGCTCTGATACCAATTGTAACAGCTCAAATTTTTCAAACAAATTTTTCATTTTAAAAAACATAATTGTTTCCATTTTAAACAAGACATAAATAGTTGATTATTCAGTCAATACAAATATTCAAAATCCCAAGATCATAAAACCATCTTCAGTGTGTATCGATCATGCCGGCGCCTTCCCACGGTCCTCGCTAGTACCTGAAATACATGCACAACAACTGTAAGCATAAATGCTTAGTGAGTTCCCCAATATACCCTTACGCACATACGCCTTTCCAGGCCCTGACCTTCCGGTCCTCATAACATAATCGCCTTCCGGCCCATAACATATTGCCTTCCGGCCCACATATCATACATATCATACATAACAATTAACTTACCACATATAGCATACATATCACATAACATATCCGACCTTCCGGTCACACAGTCAAACCCTTCCGGGTACAGTATAGTGAGAAGACTCACCTCGTAAGTGCTGAAAGCTAGCAACTCCTGAAATCACTCGCGCACAAACCAACGAGCTACAACCCTCCTATAACATTATATAACTCATTAACACTCATATCATCTAAGTGTGACTATCCCTAAGAAGTCAGACTTAGGTCAACTCTGGTCAACAGTCAACTCGACTGGACTCGGCGAGTACCATGGCGACTCGGCGAGTCTAGTCGTCCTCACAATTTCCTGAATATTCCCTTTCTACTCGTCGAGTATCCCTCATGACTCGACGAGGTCCTCGTGGAAGAATCGCGGGGGCCACCCCGACTCCACTCGCCGAGTCTGATGAACAACTCGGCGAGTCCCAGCAAATCTTCAAGCTACTCGCCGAGTCTGAAGAACAACTCGGCGAGTCCATGCCATGCAGACGAGTAACTGCTTTCTGAGATAGGTCTCGTCCCAAGGTACACATGCATGGGACCTTCTGGACCTCTAAGGGTCCTAATACAAGACTATAATCGTGGAATAACAAGGCATTACTTCATCAAATCACTAAATGGGTTCTATAAACCCTAATTTCATAAATACATCAAAATAACAGATTTGATCCGAGTATTACCTGGAAACGCACTCTCTGTGTCCCCCAAATCTCAGGACTCAATCCTCCTTGATATTCCTTTAGCCAAATCCCTCTTCTTCTTGCCTAACCAATTCTTCCAAGTTCCAAAGCTTTCTCCCTTGCTCTAGGCGCCCACAGCGATTAGGGTTCCTCTCAATTGATCAAAAGACTGAAAATGACGGCCTAAGAGGCGTTAAATACGACCCAAACTGAACGGTTAGGGTTTCTGCTGAACAGCGTCGACTCGCCGAGTCCATATCTGGACTCGTCGAGTCCAGTCGCGGACCCGCGACCAAGTCCGCGATCCTACTCGGCGAGTCTAGGCTCCAACTCGCCGAGTCCCCTCTTAAATCACCCCAAAAACATAATTTTAATAATACCTGGGATTCCGGGCTATTACAATTATCATAAAATAGTGTTATCCACACGTCCACACAATAGTTGTCCATCCACATTATAACCTAGCCCTATATATATATATATATATATATATATATATATATAGAGAGAGAGAGAGAGAGAGAGAGAGAGAAAGAAAAAGAGGTATGTTCAATTGAGAAAATAAAAAAAAAATGGTTGAGGATTGCGGGAATCATTCTCAGCTACTCATTATTTTTGCCGCAAAAGTTTCCGTCGTACCAACAGAAATGAAAAAGGAATACACATATGTTCTCAAAAAAAACTTGTTTCCTTAAACTGTGCTAATAATTACCTCAATATATATAAAACATAGTTTTTTCCTTTTTTTAATTTTTAAAAAACTATTTTATGTAAAAATGATTTTAAATAGACCAAAATTCATAATTTTTTATTCTTTACAAATAGACATTCATATTGATATAGTTTTAAGATAAAATAAAATATTTTTTTAAAAATTTTCAGCTATCATTATTTATAAGTGAATAAAAATGTATTAGATTTTTTGTACAGTACGTTCGTTATTCATTTTATGAATAAAAAATATGATTAATTTTCTTTACAGATTAAGCATCATTCATATATAAATATAACATACGATAAACTATTTACAGCTTACATCAACTCTCGTCACATTTTATATTCACAAAGAATAAAACATGTATTGACTTTTCCTCACAAGTTATATTTATATACGAAGAACACATTTATCATAATTGTGTTATAGTTCATTTGTTATCCTATATGAATAAGTAGTTCAAAATTTTAAAACACTTAATCTTTGTTTAACATACTACTTATTTATATATGAATAACAAATGAATTGTATCAAAAATCTTAGAAATGTTTAATTAATATATGAATATAACATATGACGACATTTAGTACACATTTTATTCATATATAAATATAAATGTGACGAAAGATAATGTAAAAAAAATATATTTTAGGTAAGAAAACTTTATAACGTGTTATATTCATATATAAACGATACTTAAACTGTAAAAAAGTTATGTATTCATTTTATTAATAAATGAGTAACGAATGTACTGTAATAAAAATCTGATGTGCTTTTATTCATTTATGAATAACAATAACTGAAACACTAATTTTTTTTATTTTATCTTAAAACTATATCAATATGTCTGTCTATTTATAGAGAATAAAAATAATGAATTTTGATATATTTAAAATAAATTTCGATAAAAATAACATTCTAAAAATAAAATAAACAAAAAAAATATGTTTTTGTGTATATTAAGGTAATGATTATCATATTTTAAAGAAACATGTTTGGTTGGAAAACACATGTGTATCTGTTACCAATTCCGTTGGTACGTCTAAGTTGATTAACTCATTCTTAACTTTTTTTTCTCAATTGAACCATCCTATATATATATATATATATATATATATATATATATATATATATATATATATATATATATATATATATATATATATATATATATATATATATATATATATATATATATATATATATATATATATATATATATATATATATTGTTTTGAAGTTAGGAGAAGTGTTTGGAGTATTGATTTGGGAGTTGAGAGATTCGAATCGGAAAACAATCTCAATCCATATTAAGGGTTTAATGACATCCATTTTCATATAGTAAATAAATATAAAATAATAGAAATAATATATTTCGGATATCTGTTAAAATATCCAAAAAAAAAAATTTAAAATCATGATATGAAAATCTGAAATCGAATTCGAAAGACTGGATATCCAATTTGTAACACTCATATTTTAAAACAAAGAAAGGTGTTGTGGTTGCATAATTACACCATGATATTTAATCATAGTAAAATATGGTTTAACAAAATTCTTTTTCAAAATATTAGAGTTACAGTTTTTGGAGTTACAAAATCAATATCTACAACCTCAATAATTAATCAGAAGATATTATACAACCTTCCAGGCTATTTTTTAATATTCCAGAATTCTTCTGCATTCCAAAATATGTAGTTCATTTTGGAGTATTATAACTGACGGATAAATCTTTGTGAACATCAACCTAAGTTAGTTATTTAATGTAGCAGATGGAAACTAATGATAAATAAGTAGCTTTTTATAGTTTTTTCATAGGTTTAGATACAAATTAACCTTCCATTTCTGACACAATTTTCAGATTCCTAATATGTTCTTTGCATTCTAGACTCCTTTATAGGTTAATATTCAATAAGAATACATATACAAGTAAAGAAAACAAGAACTATATCGTAATATGCCTGCGGTTCAATTTTGAAATTAGCCAGTGTTCTTCTAGTTTAAGAAATGAATTTAATATCGTAATACACACAGTTCATTGCCATATAGTGAGCCTCGAATGTGGCTCTTTCATTATTTTTAGTTTACAACATTTTTTTATGTGAAATACAAGTTCCAAAACGCACAATTTTGGCTAGAGATCTTTAGGATGCTGCTCTTTAGAGTGTCTCCAAAATTGATTTTCGTATCTGGTGGGGATGCCATAGTTTAATGCCTGTTGATTTTGTGTAACTTAGCCTAGGTTGTTGTTGGTGCTTTAACGTTGTTCTTGTTTTTTTCAATTCATTTATGTTAGTGATTTTTTTACTTCACTTTCTTGTATAATGTATATTTGTAATTTGTTGGTTCAGTTATTTAATAAAATGAAAATATTTAACGGCATTGAAGGATAAAATGATATTTTCTCATTCAACACAACGATTCAACACTTTCAACCAAAAATTATATTAAAAAATTTTAATAATTTTAAAATTTTATACATCTTAAAAATTTAGTTCCTATAAAAAAAGGACATACAAGGACACAGACTTGTTGTGTTAATACAAGAGTAAATTACATGAATGGTCCCTATGGTTTGGGGTAATTTACACGTTTGGTCCTTAACTTATTTTTTTAACTCGGAAAGTCCCTATTGTTTGTTTTTGTTACACTATTGGTCCCTACTGTTTGCTTTTGTTACGCTCTTGGTCCTTATCTTTCCTAAAAATACTATTATTTAAATATAGAAAAATGGTGGGGTAGGTAAGGTAAGGTGAGGGGATGAGGTTGGTGGTGTGTTTATTTAAATAAATAACAAATCAAGGGAAAATAGGGTTTTTAGGTAAAAACAAGAACCAAACGCGTAATAAAAACAAACAGTAGGGACCTTCCGAGTTAAAAAAATAAATTAGAGACCAAACACGCAAATTATCCTAAACCATAGGGATCATTCGTGTAATTTACTCTTAATACAATTTAGAAAAATAAATGAATAAAACCCATAAAATTGGATAGGCATGGGAGCGGAGCTTTTATTATACTAGTAATATGCACATTAAAAGCAACGTTGGATGTGGCCCAAATAAGGAAATTAATTCATTACTTCTCTGTCGTCCTTTTCAAATTCTTTAATCTAGTAAAAAGTGACACCGTTTTAAAATGGCAAGTTGCAATTGTGTCCTCTTGCTTAAGATAATGAAATGTTGAATCGATGTTGACTATTTCTGGAGGCTGATTCTTCGACAGCTAAATTTTAATCTAATCTATTTTAATAAATAAATGTTCTTTTTTTATATGTCATATTCTTATTGATTTTGTTACATGTTATTTTATAATTATTTTTCATTTAAAGTTTTTCTACATTGCATTTTGTGGTTGTTTCATTTTTATTAAATTTCACATAATACTTAATTAAATTTATTAATTGTAATAAATATAATACTAAATGCATTTCAATTATATTAATTGACTTTCCTTTAAATTTAATTTTTTTTAAATTAAAGCATATTAGTTTCTTTTGTTTATTTATCTCAATTATTTGTTTAAATTTAAAAGGGAAAAAACACTTTAATTTTAATAATTCAATATTTTTCTAATTTTTCTTATAAATTCAAATTTCTAAAATGTTTAGAATTTTATATATATATATATATATATATATATATATATATATATATATATATATATATATATATATATATTTAATAAACTCATTAATACATGAATTTTAAACCTAATCCACTATATATATATATATATATATATATATATATATATATATATATATATATATATATATATATATATATATATATATATATATATATATATATATATATATATATATATATATATATATGAATGAACGTTTAATCGATAACATTTCTTATACAAGAACATTTGAGAACAATTTTGGACCACATAATTTTTTTAATTAAAAGTTTAAAACTATAAAATAATATTCATAAAAATCAATCAATTGTTACAAACAGTTAAAAACTCACTGACCAAAACCACTCACCACCCATCACCACTACCTACCACCTACCACCATGTACCACCACCCATCACTACCGACTAGCACCACTCATCACCACCCACCCACCTCCACCCATCACCCACTAAAACCACCACCTGCCACAACCATCACCACCTACCTCCACCACCCATCACCACCCTCTCAATCACCTATTACCACCACCCGCCACCACCACTTTTCACCACCCACCATGACTAGCACCCACCATCACCACCCGCTAACACTAACCCACCCATAACCTACCAAAACAAACACCCACCACCATAATCACCATTTACGTTCACCACCCCACCCACCTCAATCACCGATCACCACTACCCTTCCCCCCACCACCAACCACCTGATGGGTTTAATACAAACAATCCTATGTGTGCATGCAACCCTAGTATTGGATCTATGTTTTCACTATTAGTTATACAGCTTTATGAACACAAAAAGAAACCTGGCATGCTACTATAATTTTCGAAATTCATATATAAAGCTAGAATACATACCTTTTGTTGTTATATAGCAATAACAACTAGTTCCTTGAATTTCCTTAGCTCTTGAAAGCAAGTACCACAAGTGTAGTACCTCTAATGGAGTCACAAACACCATATGCAACTTGGATGAAGAAGAGAAGAAAGGGAGGCACCAAAAACGGCTGGAAACCCTAATGGAAGTGTTGTCCATGTTTTTGGGGCATAGGGGCCCTTTATATACATGTAGGCTATTAGGGTTTACAACTAGGAAACCCTAATTTGACTGCTTAGGCCCTAAGCAGCCCATGGACTCCTTAAACATATCCCTTGGACGATTTCTAATGGGATTCCCATAGAATTCATCCAACCTATATTATTAGGTGATCCATAGCCCAATTCTAATTATCTTATAATTACAACTTCAGTCCCCTAAGTTTAATTAATCTCTTTTAGCCACAAAAATTAATTAACAATTAATTCTTGACTAATATTAATTAAACAATATGATTTCTCCTTTAATATATTATTCTCATAATATATTAATAAATCATATTTAAACCTTTCTCTCCTTAAATCATCCTACATATTGCTATAGTGAAGGCAACCCAAAAGGACCATGCTCATAATCGGGTCAAGTACATACCAAAATAGTTATGGACTTAGACACTAATCCAACAGTCTCCCACTTGGATAAGTCTAATAACTATTTTCCGTATGACTTCAAAACCTGATCAGCAATCGTAGCTTTCAAAAGCCGCTGTCAACTCTGATCTTATCAGATAGCGTGTCCTCTAGATAAGGGATTATATATTCCTCCATTCTCAAGATATCGTATAGACAAAAGACATGAATTTCAATCATTCTCTCTATACTTTTTCCCGACTTCCGATTCATGACGACTGATAACAGACTACAATTGAACACATCAACTTAGTCCCGGCTTGGCCAAGCGCTTAGATGTCATCACTAAATCATCGAGAGGCCCACATATATCGCTTTTATCCCACTTTGGGTAAAAGGAATGGATAAACTTCGATTCAAATGCTCGCTTGCATTTACTGATCGAATCACACACAACAATAAGTTTTATAACACCAAGTTACTGGTGCGTTTACTTATTATCAATGTGTAACTGACCAACAAATAACAACTCACACGTCTCGGTTTCAAGAATATACAATATTATCGTCTCACTAATCACTCGTGATAAAACCGTGAAGTGATCCAAGTGAGCGTGGGTTTAATCCAATACTTTAATCTTATCAAAGCATTCACGAACTCTGCAGCAAACTTGTGCCATGTCTAAACACTTCAGACAATCTACAGACAGATTCATGACAGTCTTTATTCATACCTACTCCCAACGTATGACCAACTGTGGATGTTTGAATAACCTAGTTATTCTGGAAGTCAAAACATGCAAATTGAAACATGACAACAATACTTAATCCTATATGGCCCCAAACTTGTGAGAGTAAATAAAACCCTTCTATTTATCCACCATATTGATTACTCATTATTTATCATTTAATGTTTCGGATAATCAACTCATTACTTGAATCATACCAACAATTGTCCCATGCTCTAAACATGCACACTTTGTTTCCTGTGGTCCATGCTTTGTGAAATAGATCACCTGAAAACTTTTCCAATGATGCTCATTTCACAATTCCTTAATCCTAATTATTAGTTTAGGAACACAAGGTTCTTGCCACTACTAGAATATGCTAGATTCTAACATTTTACGCAACGATCCTTTCGTAAAGTCATAGCACAAAAATCACCAAGACTTGGCTAATGAAATTACAAAGTGCTTTCTTAGAAATTGTTACAAGACAATTCCATAGATGTGAAGTCTCACATTCAAAGTACATTCCTTTGAACATCCTTCTTGCATAAAAGTTTCTAATCTAGGCATAGACTCTCAATATCCAACTCCCAATATGGAAACATTTCCACATTTGCCATATGACAACTCATTCTTAATAGAATCTTATCTATTCTTAATAATGTCGATATGGTCCATCCAATACCATACTTTCAACTACTTACAAGCGATCAATCCTCAGCGAACTTTGGATCATCCTTTGATAGTTGTTAAATTCTTTCAGTCAAAACCAATTCTATTCCTTTTTCCCTCTTAATGCGCTAGACATTTGGAAAATTTTAGAATGGTAAAATACTATAGCATTTACAATCGATCCTATACCCGAAGCGTATGGGACACGATGCATAATGTCTTACATAAAGATATGATACTTTACCAATCTTTTGCCATAATATTTTATGTGTCATGTTCTCACAATTCGAACTATGAAGAGGGATGCCGTAATCATAATCGAAATTTGAGAACACACAATGTATCCTTTGACTGAAGATATTAAAATTTCTTAATCTAAGCTTTAGATTTTGAAACGAAGTATAATATTCTCTCCCTTAATTATAGCAAAACAACTTTTCAACCCATGCAACTTTGCAAATGGAATCTTTGTTTTTCTATAATTAATATTGCTAACTTGCAATACTCGCCATAACAATCATACAAGCATAACACTTATGCTCCCACTATCATGATGATTATCATATAAGCATAACATTTATGCTCCCACTAGCTTTGACATGTATTCAGAAAACAAATGAACTTTCAGAAAACAATGCCTATTGAATCTCTGAAATTCATATTTCTAATACCAGATGCTTCGATAAGCCTTTATCTAAGCTTCTTAACCTTATACACTTTTGCCTTAGATAGCTCATATGTGTGTTTAAACAATTCATAACTTATGTTACTAAGTTCCAAATGTTGAAACTAATTGCCAAATCTCACAATTCGAACTATGGAAAGGGATGCCGTAACCATAATCGAATTTGAGAATACAATTTTCACAATTGCTATCTTCTTAAAATCTCTCTTAGTGAAAGCATTTCCTCACAGTCATTTTCATGAAGGAGGGAATCTTATGACACTTAGATTTTATGGTGTATGAGTTCCTATCCATGTGAATTTTCCAAAAACAAGGTTTGCGACAAATCCAAACTCATATGGACTGAACTTTCTTAATCTTGATTTCTTGCCCTATGGTAACACGAGTGCCCACCATGCCTTCCAAGTAGTTTAGTAACTTGTCCTTACATATCAATTTACTTTCCATCGACTAAGGCTTTAGTGTGTATTCAAATGAGAGCTCATAGAACTCATATACACAATTAACTCAATTGGAATGACACAGAAACAAAACAATGTCAGCACGATAGGTTGTAAACCTCAAGTCGTGTGCTAGTGATGATCGATAAGGTTTATTCTTGATTTGTTCTTGAAACCTTTTCAAGACCATTAAGACTCCCACTGACTTCTTGACATATAAGATTCTCTTGTCAAGAAACATTTCTTGACAAACAAATATTCAATAGTTAGTGAAGCATTTATCAAGACAAAACACTTCACATAATTGGTCCTAGTTGGTCTTTGTCTTATCCAAGACAGCACAACTTACCAATTTCAAATGTGCAAGAATAAGAAAACTTTTCCAAATTCCACATTTGATGAGTGTTATAAACCTACTTAAGACTTTTCACTCAATGTCACAATCTTGACTCTAAGACTTGATATTGGAACGAAGTATGATTGACTCTTTGATTTAACCATTTCTACAATTCTCAATTCCTCTTCTTAGACATGCAATCGCACTAAGACTCACTTAGAGGATCAATTGAGACATGGTTCTTAATCATAAAGACTTATCATAAAACACAATAAAAGGTACTCTCCCTTCTTCTTAGAATAGAGAAACTTTTATCTTTCTGCCTACTTGATTCTTCTTTATTCGTTCTACTATTCATTGAAACTCTTTCAATCAACTTAGAATTATACTTAATCTTATAAGTATAACCATATTTACTAAACTTTAGTAAATCATGACGAATATCTTTGTCACTCTTGTGGTAGACTTGATCAACGTACGACCTAGTGTACTCGATCTCCTAGTCCTTCAATTGACACTTTGCCAAAGAATTAGTCTAAGGTTCCCAAATGTGAAAGTTTTTCATTCATCATACAATGCACATTGCATGATTCCAAGTTTCTTTCCAATTGAAACTTGGGTGATGAGAAACTCTCCCTATTTGGTAAAATTTTGACATTTCCACAAATAACACAATTAAGAATCAAATCCATTATTGCTAATAATAGAAACATTCAAACATCAATTCTTTCATACATGCCATTGCAAGGATAAATAAATAAGATAAAGTCAAAATTCATTTTATTGCGGAAAAAATTTTGTCCTTACAATTCAACTCAATTGAAAAACTATGTTATTACATATTTCTTAACAATCTATTCTAACTCCAAGTAGTAGCTCAAGAATCCATTCTTCAAGTAATGCGATCGAAATCCATTTCTTCATGATCAGATTCAGCTCACTTCTTTTCTCAAGCTTCCTCTCTTTTCTACGATCCTACAAAACATCAAAATGTAATCTTATCACATCATGTATTAAGAATCTAGAATAGGAACTCAAAAGAGTTAGTTAATGGATTTTACCTGAAGCAGAGTCATACGTCTTGACTCTCCCATCTCTTAGATCTCTCAGATAATTAGGGCAGCTTTGTTTCCAATGCCCCTTCTCTTGGCAATAAAAGCAAATAGACTCCTTTGGCACAACACATCGGACAATCACAGACTTAGTTCTTTCTGGACTTCCAATGTTGCCAGTATCCATTGAAGTTTGGGAGTTTGATTCACTAGACAAATTTGCTTGACCAGCACGCCAAGTCATTGCTGATTCAACAGCTATAAGCAAATAGGTGAGATCAATTAGGGTCACGTCGTGGTCCATCATATAGTACTCTCTAACAAACTCACTATATGATTCAGAAAGTGACTGAAGAACCCAGTCAACAGCCAACTCACTTGAAATCTCGACACCCAACATGCTTAACCTATCAATGTGTGACTTCATCTCTAAGACGTGTGCACACACAGGTTTCCCATCTTCGTGTTTACTCGCCAAAAGGGCTTGAGTGAGCATGAACTTTTCAAGCCTTTGAACTTGTGGGTCAGGGAGAACAATTGGAGGAGGTGGAGGAAGTGAAGCATGACTCTCATTTCCTTGATCATATCTCGGAACGTCATCTTCATTTGGAAAGCTTGTTCCAAAGGATTTGGGAAGACCATTGTAAGATTCAGACATCTACAAACCGGGAGAAAATTCAAGTTATGTTGATTAGAATTCTTGATGTAACACCCAAATGAAACATCAAGCTAGGATCCAACACAATACTCTATAACCTAGAAGAGGGATGCCGTAATCTAGTTGTAAAATATTTGAAGGTAGGTAAATGACGATTTACCAATTTCCACCATGAAAAACGAAAAAGAAGTTTAAGTTTTAAATGAATTGAAACTCCTAGATCTTTTGAGACTCATTGAACTCTTCAATGGCATGTTTAATCTCGATTATGCCCTACTATTCGTGACTGGGATGCCGAGGATCACAAACAAGGTGTGAATAACCATACGAATCACGTGGTGCACCCAATGCTACGGTCACCTAATCAATGTGCCGGTTAGCCACACACGATCCATTGATCTATGATAAGCATCGAGCCACCCTTCGCCACCAATGTCATCCCCAAATTAGTGTGCCGGTTAACCACACACGCTCCACTAACGTTTGACAAGGGTACGAAGTGTAATTCCATGGGTTAGCATACAATTTCACATTTTGCCTAAAGTAACTATGATTTGGGAATTTGAAAAAAAAAATTTAGTTACTTTGTACTTCATTATACTTATAATGGAAGGTTTCTGTCCTATCTTACCCGTTCGGCTAACGACCCTCCACTAGTCAAGAGTGCGGTGGGTAAGAGTGGATACCCATTCAATCGCCATTTTATAGGCAATTTCCTTAAACACCCCTTATAGACTAGCTTCGTGAATGAGGCCTACTAACGGTAAGACTGAATTTTTAGTTATACATATATAATATTAAACTTTTAATGTTACATATAGTATAAGGGTGTATTTTACACTTTTAAAATACTAGGTGGTTTAAATTATACTTTTAATTAACCAAAATCATTATGGATTTATTAACTCTCTTTTAATTATACACTTAATTAATTTAATAAAACCATAAGGGTTTAATTTGAACTTTTCAAAAACAGGGTTTTGGATTTTAGACTTTCAAAATTAACTTTTAATCAACAATTTAAATTCCAAAACTTGAGGGCAAGTTTTGAAACTCTTCAAAACAATTAGGTTTTAATCTCACTTAAAATTTTGAATTTGAGACATTTAAATTAAAATTTTAAATATTAAAACTGTTGATTTAATAATTACCATAAATTAAACAATTAATTTAAATTATTAAATCACAAGGGATTATCTAGATCATGAGGATAATTACCAATTATACATCTAAGATATCCAAATCCCTTGAATCCCTCTCTAAATCTCGAAAATAAGGGATGGGATAATTCAAGATCTTTAATTACCATATTTAACAATTAAAAGATAATTACAAGATATGGGATTATCCAAATCCCTAAAATTTAGGATCTAACCTTAGGGAAGGAGGTAATTTCGAAATCCAAGGGTTGGAAAACCCTAGATTTCAAAATCTTGGAGGCTAAGGAAAGGATTTGGGAAACCTTAGCAAAAATCGCCATCTAGGGTTTAGCAACCCTAATTGCGAAAAATACCTAGCCTTTAGGGTTCATTAGCCATAAACCCTAATATGTCAAGTTCATAAATTTGAATAAAAGCTAATTGAAAACAAAAACCTGGCTCTGATACCACTGATGGGTTTAATACAAACAATCCTATGTGTGCATGCAACCCTAGTATTGGATCTATGTTTTCACTATTAGTTATACATCTTTATGAACACAAAAAGAAACCTGGCATGCTACTATAATTTTCGAAATTCATATATAAAGCTAGAATACATACCTTTTGTTGTTATATAGCAATAACAACTAGTTCCTTGAATTTCCTTAGCTCTTGAAAGCAAGTACCACAAGTGTAGTACCTCTAATGGAGTCACAAACACCATATGCAACTTGGATGAAGAAGAGAAGAAAGGGAGGCACCAAAAACGGCTGGAAACCCTAATGGAAGTGTTGTCCACGTTTTTGGGGCATAGGGGCCCTTTATATACATGTAGGCTATTAGGGTTTACAACTAGGAAACCCTAATTTGACTGCTTAGGCCCTAAGCAGCCCATGGACTCCTTAAACATATCCCTTGGACGATTTCTAATGGGCTTCCCATAGAATTCATCCAACCTATATTATTAGGTGATCCATAGCCCAATTATAATTATCTTATAATTACAACTTCAGTCCCCTAAGTTTAATTAATCTCTTTTAGCCACAAAAATTAATTAACAATTAATTCTTGACTAATATTAATTAAACAATATGATTTCTCCTTTAATATATTATTCTCATAATATATTAATAAATCATATTTAAACCTTTCTCTCCTTAAATCATCCTACATATTGCTATAGTGAAGGCAACCCAAAAGGACCATGCTCATAATCGGGTCAAGTACATACCAAAATAGTTATGGACTTAGACACTAATCCAACACCACCAACCACCACCACATATCACAACTCACCACCACAACCCATCACCACCACCTCCACCCAGCACCTACCAAAACCACCACCATTCATTATCATCACCACCCACCACCCACCACCTGCCACCACCCAACCACCATCACCTGACACCACTACTACCACCCATCACTACCTCCACCACCCATCACCACCACCCGCCGCCACCACCAACCACCCATCACTATGCACCACCACTCATCACTACCACCCACCACCGACCACCACCAACTACCACCTATCACCACCACCCGCCTCTACCACCCATCACCCACTAAAACCAACGTACACCATCACCACCCTCACCACCAACCGCCACCCACCCACTGTAACACCCAAAAATTTCAAACCAATTTGAACTTTTGAAACATATCAAGTTCATCAAAACATTAAAACTTTGTTTTCAAAATATTATTTATCAGAGTATTCCCAGAAACATAAACATAATATGAGGAGTTGTATGATCATGCCTTCGCCTTGCCGTGATCCCCTGATGTACCTGAAACAATAAACTGAAACTGTAAGCCCGCAAGATTAGTGAGTTACCCCCAAAATACCGATACACATACAGTCCACATAACCATGTCAGCAATAACATATCATAACCAACTGAACAGAACAACACATAACGGATCCACAGCCCTACAGACTGTAATACCCACGAGCCCACAGTACGAGTCCCCCTCAGCCCGTAACTGGAATGCTCCCGAGCCCACAATACGAGTCTCCCTTAGCCTGTAACTGGAATGCTCCTAGGGTTTGTTGGCTACCGCACAAAGTAGTACAACCTCAACCCATCCCATATGACAAACACATAAATCACATGAATCGAGCATGCAATAACCATATAACATCACATGTAGTCCTACAGACCCACCTAACAGGCATAACCACTAGCATGCAACACTAAGTCATACTCAGCATCTAACACAGCTCAAGATAAAATATCAAATGGGTCGGCCTTGGTGCCTTAGACCCCTTAGTATAGTGAGGATAACTCACCTCGCAACTGTCGTATGAACTAGAAAGCTCAACTCCCGGATCACTAACACGAACTTCACCATCTATAATTACCATAATACCCTTAGAAGTCAACTGGTCAACCCTTGCTCCAAGTCAAAGTCCACAGTCCATGTTGACTCGACTCGTCGAGTGCAGCTCACCGACTCGTCGAGTCCCTCCTGAACTCGAGAAGTCGGGAAATCCTTGATTGGCTCGTTGAGTTCCCCTTCAGCTCGCCGAGTTCACACATGTCCGGGAATTGGGAGAAACCCTAGCTGAGTTGCCGAGTCTTTGAACGACTCGTTGAGTTCACGGAAATCTTCAAAGGGCTCGTCGAGTTGTTCATCAACTTGTCGAGTCCATGACCATCTTCAACGGGCTTGCCGAGTTGTTCATCCAACTCGTCAAGTCCTTGCAGACCTTTATCCATGCATACGCATTTTAAGCCATGGCAAGGTTCCAGATTACAGATCCAAGCTTCTAAGGCATGTTTATCACGTAAATTTGAAAACTTTACGCACATGCAAGGCTCTAAAGGCCCTAAATGACTAATCTAAGCTTCCAATGGAGCTTTACACCTTGGGAGAGTCTCATCCTTGCACAAGCTGGAAACTTTATGGACTAAGAAGCCCAAGGGAGCTCAGTTATGAAGTTACAACTTCAGATCTTAGCTTGCACACAAGGATAGCTTCCAATCATACCATGAAAACCCTAAGATTTGTCCAAAGAGGGAATCTAGAATGAAATGAGGTTAGGGTAACAATTTATACCTTCTAGAAGATGCCCAAAAGGTAGATTTCAGATCCCACAAGCTCCTTGCTTCTGAATACTTGCTCTCCAAGCTCCTTTCTCCACAAAATCCTCTTCTAAGCTCAAAAGTGCACAAATAGAACACACACACTCGATTAGGGTTTGAGAAGGACAAGAAGCAGTAAAGGGGATGCTGGGGGAGGCCAATGATCCTTTAAATAGGGTGCAAAACCCCGAGATCTAGGGTTTCATCTGCCAGCTCATACTCGTCGAGTCCCTTCCTGGACTCGGCGAGTAGGTCATTAAAATATGTGGACCAACCCGCTGCTACTCGACGAGTAGGGCAATCAAGTCGTCGAGTAGCCCCTTGAAATCGAGAAACTCACACATTAAATTAATACCTGAGAAACGGGAAGTTACAATTCTCCCCCACTTGAACTAGACTTCGTCCTTGAAGTCTGCTGCAGCGAATAACTCTGGGTAATGCTCCCGCATTTCAGCCTCCGTCTCCCACGTCCACTCGGACCCCCTCCGATGCTCCCACTATACCTTCACCAAGGGTATCTCTTTATTTCTCAGAATCTTCATCTTTTTCTCCAGTATGGCCATAGGCCTCTCTACGTAATTTAGGCATTCATCCACCTGAATATCTTCCAGCGGCACCACCTCCTCGTGATCCGTAATGCACTTTCGCAGCTGCGAAACGTGGAAAGTGCTGTGTATCCGACTAAGCTCCTCCGGCAGCTCTAGCCGGTAAGCTACCTTGCCAACCCTGGCAATGATCCTAAACAACTCAATATAACGTGGACCCAATTTTCCCCACTTCCTGAAGCGGATCACACCCTTCCAGGGAGAGACCTTCAGGAGTACCATGCCACCGACCTGAATCTCTTACTCGGAGCGGCGCCGGTCGGCGTAACTCTTCTGTCGACTCTGAGCGGTCTGCAGTCGCTGCCTGATCTGCTGAATCTTCTCAGTAGTCTGCAAGACCACCTCCGTCCGACCTATGACAACCCCAATTTCATGGCCAGAAAAGACCGAGTTGTTTATGCTTTGTTTTTAAAATCAGATTAATCTTTTACAGAAAACAGTTGCAGAATTTGTTCCCAAAACAAAACATGGTAAGAATTTATCAAAGCATTTCTTTAAAGAATTGTATTTTCATTATATAACAAAATCTCGGGATGTCATGTTCAATATAGACCAAAAGCATAAACAGAACAACATAGACCTTACAACAGTCATTTATAACTACTAATCTATTAATCCAAAATCTCTCGTCAAGTCCACCGACTTATACTCTTGTGCCATTACTTATAATGCAAAGAAAACTGAGTGGGTCAGGCTTGGGAGCCTGGTGAGGATATAGGGTTTTCGACCCACAATAATATAATTATTATATTCAACCATCAAGCAATCAACCCAATTACCCATCCCCATTATCTTCCTTTATTTCTTGGGATTTTACCCTAAGAATTCAACTACCCGTCATTCATTCATTCCTAAGGACTGACCTAAGGAATTGCCACGAAATCTATTACTACATAAGGCGCATCTACCAACATCATCCTTTAAGCACCTCTTCCAGGATTACGTCATACATTATGAGGTGCGACTGCCAGGTTTATGACATTCTCTTTTAGGCGAATCCGCCGACATTATCCTATAAGCGCATCTGCCAGGATTATCCTATAAACGCATCTGCTAGTATTATGACATTATCTAATTGGTGCATCTACCAATATTATTCTTAAGCGCATCTGCTAGTATTATGACATCTCTATTTGGCGCATCTGCCGACATTATCCTATAAGCGCATTTTCCAGGATTACGACATTGACTACTTGGTGCATCTACCAATATTATTCTTAAGCATCTTTCATACCTCCTTATTTTTATCACATACCAACTATCGCATCTACCCATGTTCTACCCAACATATTCGTAGATATAAAATACATATACAGTTTAACTCATTTAAAAACTATATAAAACGTCCATTCCATACTCATCTCAAATAAGCAAACAATGTATAAACACATAACACGTATTTCATAGCAAATACTTCATGTCTATGTGTTAGAAGAAAGTAACCACACACTCACACATATAAACAACAATATACTTAATACATTCAAACACTACTTGTATTTATTATCGTGTTTATGAAAGGGACTATACACCCACAGGTATAAACAACTTTATATTATACACATAACATGTATTTCATAGCAAATACTTCATATTTATGTGTTAGAAGAAAGTGACCATACACTAACTTGATTAGATGGTGATCGGACAGAACTACGGCTTGTAGAAGTAGTATTCTTCAGTAGATCTGGAAGATCTTCACACACCGAGCTTCTTGCAGGCAGAGCTTTGGCTCGGAAACTCTTTTCTTCTCGGGATCTTCGGGCTTTGGGACTCGCTTCGGGTCTCGGGATGATACCGGGGCTTTGGGTGTACTTCTTTGCACGTAAATCGAGGTAATATAGGTGAGAGATGAGAGAATGAGCAACCAAACTCGACTGGCCCTTCAAATCTATTTATAGGGCAAAATCTGCCCTTGCCACGTCGTGGCACCTTTTTCCACGCCGTGGGCTTGGTCATCACTGCATGCGTCATCGCAAGTTGCATCTGAGGGACTCCGGGAGGTGTCAAAAGACTTGCCACGTCGTGGCACTGCTTGCCACGTCGTGGTATCTGGCAGTTTTGGGGTTTCGCGCCCTGAACTTCATAAATTCATAACTTTCGCATACAAACTTCGTTTTCGACGTTCTTTCTATCGACGCGTAGGTGAGATTATGTTGTACAACTCTCGTTTAGACTCCATTGGCTAATTTTGACTTTATTTTTAATATATTATAAATATATTACTTATATATTATCTTTAGTAGGCCGGGACAGGAAAATTCTGTTCGAAATTCATAACCCCTTCATCTGAACTCCGTTTTCGTCTGTCTTTTTATCGTTGGACTACTATCGAAGACATATTCGACTCTCGTTTAGATCACTAAGGATATATATCTATCTACCTTAAATTCACTATTTGCGTCGCGCCGGGTCGTGCCGGTTCTGTCACGAAACTTCGACGGGTCATAACTTCTTCGTTATAACTCGGATTTTGGCGTTCTTTATATGCACGAAAACCTTGTGACATATACTACAACTTGGTTAAGATTAATACTTCTAAATAATCTTCCATAAAAAAGTCATTTTTGATGCTTATCGTCTCTAAATTGACTAGCCCGGATCTACGGGCGTTACAATTATCTCCCCCTTAGGATGATTACGTCCCAGAATCATCAACGAAAACAGGACTTGTATAATGATTCCATACGCTATCTCTTCATCCTAGGAAATAACCGTAACTTCTATGTTTCCTCGAAAAAGTATTTAACTCTATGGCTTTTTTGACCGCAGACGATGCCCAATCTTGCATCTGCTTATCGTACTATGCGGTACTTTCAATCGTAACATTCGAGTTACCAAATAAGTCCTTATTGTGGACTCCTTCTTCTTCTTAGGATAAATACTTTCCTTTATCTATTGTAACAGGCCGATGGGTCGTGTTCTAATGACCTCTCATCGTATGATGTAACGCTTAGACTCAAGTCTCTTAGCGTCAAATTCCAGAATGGAATATACATTCCTTCACATTCTAATGTGATATAATCACCTTTCAGCATCCAACATTTCTAGCTACAACTTCTTTAACAACGAGCGCGATACTATCGACCGCATTAATTTCAACCTTCTGACTTAAGTCAGATGTTACATCGAACTTGGTCCTCTGGACCATGTAACAAACTCATCGTAGTCGAACTCAAATTGGACATGACCACTAGGGTCGGAATAACAACCATCTTACTAGTCATTACCGAAACTGTGGTAATGACATACCAGAATAAAACGAAATCAATTACTAGCTTCTTGGTAACCTTGTGACTTTCCCCGATCCAAGTGTGAGTCCTATGCTTCCGGTAGTATATGCATCTACTATCTTTCACACCTACTCATACTCGTCCCAAGTATTGTCTCGCAGTCGACCACGCCACCATACAAGAAAATCACAAAACAATTTAACACATACGAATGTGTCCAAATAATCATAAAACTTTCCCTAGACTCTACTAGGACTTCTTCATTGCGTATCTTGATTGGTGATGGAAATGACAGGTGATGAGACAACCTCAAGAATTACACCAATCTCTCTATCATCCTACCAATCGAAGGTGTACTTTAGACGTACCGTACTCCTCTAAACGTACTGTTATTTCATAATACATACTCTAAAGGCAAGATACCACTGTTACGATATCTTCTGATAGGTGTCATCCACTATCATAAGCCTTCTTCGTTTCCTCTATTTACTCAATTTTTCTATGAGTCTTCACCATGACCCTTTGTGCACCCAAGCAGACATTCGGTGTACCAAGCGAGAATTTTAGGATAAGAATGCTTTAATTACGATAAACGTATAAATCTCCTTATCACCCTGAAACTTTTACATGCTAGTTCTAATATCGTAGTCATACGCTTAGAATCCTAAACACATAAGGTTTCCAGATCCGGTCGGCAACAGACCATAGATCCGAACAAATAATAGAATCAATATAGCTATCACACAAAACATTTAGCACATAAAAGCATTTTAGGCATCATTCCTAAAATAAACTAGTGCTTGTGTCAATCTAGGTGTACTACCTAACATATTTTAGACACACTCCTCACAATCATTACTTAGCATTCTAAGTTTAAGTCTAGAAATTTCCTACAAGTTCCTAGTTCGCTTAAACTAATGCTCTGATACTAACTGTGACATCCCCAATTTCATGGCCATAAAAGACCGAGTTGTTTATGCTTTGTTTTTAAAATCAGAGTAATCTTTTACAGAAAACAGTTGCGGAATTTGTTCCCAAAACAAAACATGGTAAGAATTTATCAAAGCATTTCTTTAAAGAAATGTATTTTCATTATATAACAAAATCTCGGGATGTCATGTTCAAAACATACCAAAAGCATAAACAGAACAACATAGACCTTACAACAGTCATTTATAACTACTAATCTATTAATCCAAAATCTCTCGTCAAGTCCACCGACTTATACTCTTGTGCCATTACTTGTAATGCAAAGAAAACTGAGTGGGTTAGGCTTGGGAGCCAGGTGAGGATATAGGGTTTTCGACCCACAATAATATAATTATTATATTCAACCATCAAGCAATTAACCCAATTACCCATCCCCATTATCTTCCTTTATTTCTTGGGATTTTACCCTAAGAATTCAACTACCCGTCATTCATTCATTCCTAAGGACTGACCTAAGGAATTGCCACGAAATCTATTACCACATAAGGCGCATCTACCAACATCATCCTTTAAGCGCCTCTGCCAGGATTACGTCATACATTATGAGGTGCGACTACCAGGTTTATGACATTCTCTTTTAGGCGCATCTGCCGACATTGTCCTATAAGCGCATCTGCCAGGATTATCCTATAAACGCATCTGCTAGTATTATGACATTATCTAATTGGTGCATCTACCAATATTATTCTTAAGCGCATCTGCTAGTATTATGACATCTCTATTTGGCGCATCTGCCGACATTATCCTATAAGCGCATTTTCCAGGATTACGACATTGACTACTTGGTGCATCTACCAATATTATTCTTAAGCATCTTTCATACCTCCTTATTTTTATCACATACCAACTATCGCATCTACCCATGTTCTACCCAACATATTCGTAGATATAAAATACATATACAGTTTAACTCATTTAAAAACTATATAAAACGTCCATTCCATACTCGTCTCAAATAAGCAAACAATGTATAAACACATAACACGTATTTCATAGCAAATACTTCATGTCTATGTGTTAGAAGAAAGTAACCACACACTCACACATATAAACAACAATATACTTAATACATTCAAACAATACTTGTATTTATTATCGTGTTTATGAAAGGGACTATACACCCACAGGTATAAACAACTTTATATTATACACATAACATGTATTTCATAGCAAATACTTCATATTTATGTGTTAGAAGAAAGTGACCATACACTAACTTGATTAGATGGTGATCGGACAGAACTACGGCTTGTAGAAGTAGTATTCTTCAGTAGATCTGGAAGATCTTCACACACCGAGCTTCTCGCAGGCAGAGCTTTGGCTCGGAAACTCTTTTCTTCTCGGGATCTTCGGGCTTCGGGACTCGCTTCGGGTCTCGGGATGATACCGGGGCTTCGGGTGTACTTCTTTGCATGTAAATCGAGGTAATATAGGTGAGAGATGAGAGAATGAGCAACCAAACTCGACTGGCCCTTCAAATCTATTTATAGGGCAAAATCTGCCCTTGCCACGTCGTGGCACCTTTTTCCATGCCGTGGGCTTGGTCGTCACTGCATGCGTCATCGCAAGTTGCATCTGAGGGACTCCGGGAGGTGTCAAAAGACTTGCCACGTCGTGGCACTGCTTGCCACGTCGTGGTATCTGGCAGTTTTGGGGTTTCGCGCCCTGAACTTCATAAATTCATAACTTTCGCATACGAACTTCATTTTCAACGTTCTTTCTATCGACGCGTAGGTGAGATTATGCTGTACAACTCTCGTTTAGACTCCATTGGCTAATTTTGACTTTATTTTTAATATATTATAAATATATTACTTATATATTATCTTTAGTAGGCCGGGACAGGAAAACTCTGTTCGAAATTTATAACCCCTTCATCTGAACTCCGTTTTCATCTGTCTTTTTATCGTTGGACTACTATCGAAGACATATTCGACTCTCGTTTAGATCACTAAGGATATATATCTATCTACCTTAAATTCACTATTTACGTCGCGCCGGGTCGTGCCGGTTCTGTCACGAAACTTCGACAGGTCATAACTTCTTCGTTATAACTCGGATTTTGGCGTTCTTTATATGCACGAAAACCTTGTGACATATACTAAAACATGGTTAAGATTAATCCTTCTAAATAATCTTCCATAAATTCACTTTTGATGCTTATCGTCTCTAAATTGACTAGCCCGGATCTACGGGCGTTACACGACCCATCACCCTGTGACCAACCTCACACCAACAAACCGGGGTGCGACACCTCCGCCCGCACAACAGCTCAAATGGCGGGGCGCCGAGTTTAGAATGATAACTGTTGTTGTAGGGGAACTCCGCAAGCGGTAGGTGAGAATCCCAACTCCCACCGAAATCAATGACACACGCCCTCAACATGTCCTCGAGGGTCTGAATAGTCCGCTCGCTCTGGCCGTCTGTCTGCGAGTTGAATGTTGTCCTGAAGTGCAACCGTGTGCCCAGTTCCTCGTGAAACTTTTGCTAGAAGCGGGAGGTAAACCTAACATCCCGATCAGAGACAATGGAAACGGGAACCCCATGGCGAGACATGATCTCGCGAACGTACACTTCGACCAATTTCTCGGCCGATGAGCTCTCCCGTATGGCCAAGAAATGGGCACTCTTGGTCAATCGGTCCACGATGACCCATATAGCATCAAACCCCTTCGCCGTCCTCGGCAACTTGGTAATAAAATCCATCGTGATCTGTTCCCATTTCCACATGGGTATCTACAGGGGCTGCAGCTTGCCATGCGGCCTCTGGTGCTCAGCCTTGACCATCCTACAGGTCAAGCACCTATCAACATACCAAGCGATCTCATGCTTCATACACGGCCACCAGTAGATCAAACTCAGATCCCGATACATCTTGGTGGCCCCCGGGTGAATAGAGAAATGAGACTTATGAGCCTCCTCCATAACCGTCTGCCTAACCCCACCAGACATCGGTACCCAAACCCGACCGCACCGGGTCAATAATCCCCAACTATCCTGCTCAAATCGGGTATTCTCACCCTTGATCCTCTCCAGCTTCCAGTTCTCCGGTCACATGCCCTCAACCTGGGCATCTCTGATCAAAATCACAAGCGGAGAGTCCACTGCTATCCTCATACATACTGCTGGGGTGAAAGACCCAGCTGACTTGTGGATCAAGGCATTCGCAACCACATTCGCTTTACCAGGATGGTAAAGGATCTCGCAATCGCAGTCCTTGACTACATCCAGCCACCTGCGCTGCCTCATGTTCAGGTTCGGCTGATCCATGATATGTATCATGCTCTTGTGATCCGTGTATATGGTGCAACGGACCCCATATAGGTAATGTCTCCATATCTTAAGGGCGAACACCACTGCCCCCAGCTCCAAGTCGTGCATAGGGTATCTTGTCTCATGCGGCTTCAATTGCCACGACGCATAAGCTATCACTCGTCCTCTTTGCATGAGGACCGCCCCTAACCCTGTGATGGATGCATCACAGAACACCACAAAATCCTCAACTCCCTCTGGGAGTGTCAGGACTGGGGCCTCACACAACCGCTGTCGGAGGGTCTACCGTAAATCCACCCCCTTCCTCGTCAGACGAGTGAGGGGTATCGTAATCTTGGAGAAGTCCTGTATGAACCTCTGGTAGTACCCTGCTAATCCTAAAAGCTCCTGATGTCTGAGGGAGATTTCGGAACCTCCCACTGCATAACCGCCTTGATTTTGGCCGGATAGACCAAAATCCCTTCCTGGTTAACGAGATGTCAGAGGAACTGGACCTCTCGTAGCCAAAACTCACACCTCGAGAACTTGGTGTACAACCGTTCTCGTCTCAAAACTCCCAACAACTCCCACAAATGCTCCTCATGATGCTCTCGTGTCTTGGAATACACCAATATATCATCTATAAACACTATAACCGAGCGATTGAGCATCAGTCTACATACCCGATTCATCTAGTCCATGAACACTGTTGGCACGTTGGTGAGCCCAAACGGCATCACCACGAACTCGTAATGTCCATAAGGAGTTCGAAACGCAGTCTTCTCCACATCCTCCTCTCTGACCCTCACCTGATGATACCTAGATCTCAAGTCTATCTTGGAAAATCAAGATGCACCATGCAACTGATCGAAGAGATCGTCTATCATCGGGAGTGGGTAACGGTTCTTCACCGTTAACTTATTCAGCTCCTGGTAATCAATGCACATCTGGTGCGAACCGTCCTTCTTCCGGACAAAAAGAATCGGCGCTCCCCATGGAGAACTGCTAGGTCAAATGAACTGCTTGCCCAACAGTTCCTATAGCTGCGACGACAACTCCTGCATCTTTGGTGGTGCCAATCGGTACGGTGCCTTAGCGATCAGGGCCGCACCTGGCACCAGGTCGATCCTGAACTCGACTTGCCTCTCCGGAGGTATCCCTGTCAACTCCTTCGGAAACAAATCTGCAAACTCCTTGACCACTGATACATCGGAAACCGAAATCTGATCCCTGACTCGTGTATCTACCACATACGCTAGATAACCCGCACACCCGTGCTGAATGTACTGCCGAGCCCTGGCAGCTGAACAAAACCCTGATTCTACTCTGGTGCCCTCACCATATACAATCAGTTCTTTCCCACTTAGGGTTCGAACTACCACTTACTGGCCCTTGCAATCAATCATAGCACCGAACTGACTGAGCCAATCCATGCCCACAATCACGCACACCTCCCCTATGGGGATCGGAATCAAATCTATCGGAAAGGACACCCAGAAAATCTCCAAGTCACACCCTTGATAAACTGAAGAAGCGAAAACCCTGTGTTCATTGGCAATAGAAACTCACAACGGACACTCTAACTCGCCCACTGGCGCACTGAACTCCCTACTAAAAGACCGAGATATGAAGGACCGACTCGCCCCCGAGTCAAATAAGACCAAAGCAGGCAAAGAGTGTTACACCCCCAAACCAGAACGGCGGAAACGTTCGGGGGCGGAGGACGTCACATTCAATATCATAACAGTTCATAGTAAGGAAAGTACACACCACCATATATATAAAAAGGTTTCCAAATGTTTACATAATCGTATTTGTTACATGTTCAAAAGATAAATACATAAACATCTTTCAAAAGAAGTAATTAACGTCGGAGCATTAATCCCCAAACGTTGGTTTCCAAACCTGCTTAGTGGTTTCTTGAGAATACAAGTTATTTCAAAGAAAAAGTGTCAACAATTAAGTTGGTGAGTTCATAAGCGGTTTTGAGAAAATGTATGCCATTCCAAAGTTCGTGCGTTTTCCAAGAAAATCCCTTATTTTCTTATAAAAGTATGAAATGCATATGAATGTTCGTGGTGTGAATTGTAAATAGTTGCACCAAGAAAATCCTTTATTTTCCTATTAGTTGATTGTTTTAGATACAGGAAAATCCCTTATTTTCCTAAAGTAACAGGAAGTTTCTAATGTCCAAAACCGAAAATCACAAGCAACTGACATGCTTAAAGGTTGAGGCATAGTTTTATATAATAAAGCTATAAGAAGATCACACTTGTTAGATGAAGGATAGTTTTAATAGCTATTCATTCATAAAATCAGAATACCATAATAATTGTCTATCCGGTGAGTTTTATAACCATACTAAACATAATATGCATGTGGCGATGGTCTTCAGGCGTCAAAACATTTATGACAAACTGTCACCCAAAGGACTGTAGCTAATAGTCAGGGCGCGGGATCATGACTTCCCGTATAGATCTATACACATTTGACATGCTCTCCAAACGGGAGACTTTGGTTATAATAGACAGGACTTTAGTTAGTACCTTTTAACAAAAAGGTAGCATTGAAGATGTAATCGTCTCACGGATTCTCAACTAAGTCTGTATTAAAGTGATAGTTTTGTATGCAATGTTTATCCTCTTTCACAATGTTTGACAAAGCATAAATCATAAGTTCTTTGAATGCATAAAATGGCTTAACAAGGATGGCTACCCTGAATACTATGCATTTTGTAATAAATCTAGTGCATGCAAGGTATAACAAGAGTTTTCACGTTTTCACTCGGGATTAACCGGGTGTTTACTTGTATTCTCCCCCGAAATGTATTAAAAGTACATTATAAAGTATTTGAAGGTGTATAAAAGGGGTATGAACTCACTTGATTGAAGTGATTGTTTTGAAGTAGTCGAGAGAAGAATCGAGCAGAACTTCGACTTGAGAGAGTTGAAATCTCGGGATCCTCGGGGATCTCGGGAGTGTGGAACTTCCTTCGAAACTCAAGTATGAAAAACCGGGGCTTCGGGAAGGCTTATCGAGGTAATCACGCAGAGTAACAGCACTTGGAAGGAAAGAAATGAGCACCAAACCTGGCACCCTTAAGCTTCTATTTATAGGGGCTGATTTGGGGTCTCACGTCATGAGTTTGGGTTGCTCACGTTGTGAGGCTTAGTCAGCATGATCCTCTTCGACGAGTTGACATGGATGACACACTGGAACCCATCAATCACGAGCTCATGTCGTGAGCATGGTCCCCTCACGTCATGAGGATGAGTCAGCCTCGGATTTTGTGTCCCGAACTTGTAAAATCCGTAACTTTTGCATACGAGCTCCGATTTCGACATTCTTTATATGCACGTGTAGGTGTGAAAAGGCTCTACAACTCTTGTTTAGACTCCGTCGGATAATTTTGACTTTATTTTTATTATATTATTTTTAACAGGCCGGGCCTGGAAAAGTCCGTTTAAATCCCATAACTCCTTCATCTGCTGTCCATTTTCGTCAGACTTTTTACTGTTGTACTCCTATTGTCGGGGTCTTCAACTTCTGTTTAGTTTGTGTTGGGTAAAGTCCACTCGATCTCTATTTCGAGTTTTTAGTTGTCTACTGCTAGGTCAGAAACTTCCAAAAATCATAACTTCCTCATACGAAGTCATATTGGGGCGTTCTTTTTATGTATGCTCGCGGTTTAAAGATATTTACAACTTTCATTTAGATGCCTAATGCTAAAAAGTATTTTATTGAAATTTCTTGTTTTATGCTTAACAACACTTTACCGGTAGCGTTACGAATCTTTGATTGGTCATAACTCCTTCGTTATAACTCGGATTTTAGTGTGCTTTATATTTTTGGAAACCTTATCACGATATCTACCACATAGTGTACCTAAACAGAGCTTTTGAACATTTCATTTTCGATGATATTCTTATTACTTTACAAAGAGGTTACAAGACTCAACATTTAGCCGTTACATTGACCTGAAATAATGGGTTGTTACAAAGAGTTCACCAAAAACGTACCTAATTACAAGTACAATAGATAAGCATACAACAGATATAGAAAACGAGATAAAGCATAGAAACATACCAGCAACCACATCTGGTGCTGATCTGGCCTCCTCCGCCGTAAGCTAGAAAGTACGACCCTGAGCCTTTGGAGGCTCTGCCCTGACTGGTCTCCCATCCGTGATCCTCAAAGTAGTTGGCGCTGGAGCTTGCACCGGTTTGGTGGCGAGTAACGAGCAGTTGGCCTTCACATGGCCAACCTGATCACAACGGTAACATAACTTCATACTGTTGGATTAGTGTCTAAGTCCATAACTATTTTGGTATGTACTTGACCCGATGGTGCATGGTCCTTTTGGGTTGCCTTCACCAAAGCAACTTGATAGGATGAATTATGGAGAGAAAGGATTAAATATGATTTATTAATATATTATGAGAATAATATATTAAAGGAGAAATCATATTGTTTAATTAATATTAGTCAAGAATTAATAAGAATTAAGTTTGTGACTAAAAGAGATTAATTAAACTTAAGGGACTGGAATTGTAATTATAGGATAATTGCAATTTGGGCTATGGATTGCCTTATATTAAGGAGTGGACGAATTTTATGGGGAAACCCATTAGAAATCGTCCAAGGCCCTTAAGAAAAGGAGTCCATGGGTTGCTTAGGGCTTAAGCATCCAAATTAGGGTTTCCTTGTTAGATAACCCTAATAGCCTTACTATATATAGAACCGTTAAGGCTCAAAAAAGTGGGGAACTTCTCTTCTAGGGTTAATACACGTTTTGGGTAGCCTCCATCCTCTCTCATCTTCATCCTCTTGCTCTTGGTGTTTGTGAACCATTAGAGGAGTGACATTTATGACTCTAAGCTTTCTAAAGTCAATACAAGGAGGAATTGGATTGTTATTGCTACATAACAATCAAGGTAATATCTCAAACCCATTCTTATGTTAATATGATTACTTGTATGCTAGAATTAGGGTTTATAGTCTTGGATAACTTGCATGTACAATAGAGAAACCTAGATCCAAGCATTAGGATTTGTATGAGCACATAGGATGTTCTTATGATAAAAACCCATCAGTGGTATCAGAGCCTTTATTGGTTTCTATTGTATTGATGCCTTGTTGATATGTTCATGCTTGAAAAATTCGTTTTTTGTGAGCCTGCCTGATGGACTCGGCGAGTCCCATTGTGGACTCGGCGAGTCCATTGGGGTACTCGGCGAGTCCTAGCGTCAGAAAGAGCAAATATCGGGATTTCTTGTTGTTTATCTTTGAGATACTTGCCTTTATCATATTAGATCAATATAAATCCGATTTTATGATATATATATGAGTATATTCTTGATCTAATTGAAGATATTTATCAATTAATAAAATATTTATTTCCTTATGTGATAACTGATTAATTATTTTGATTAAATTGGTCAATTGTTTTGCAAGAAATCATTAAATAAATCAAATATGGATAATTATACGATTAAATGTTAATTTAGATTATTTGTTATTTGATCCTTATGTTATGAAATGTTTCATATTTTCCCCTTTAGGTTTTATAGTTTAAATTTAACCTCAAAAGTTTTGTTGTTTTGAAATTTAAATAGTTGAAACCCTAATGTTTTGAAAAAGGTTTCAAAACTTTCCCTCAAGTTTTGGAATTTAAATGTTGATTAATAGTTTAATTTTGATGTATATTTAAATTCTAAACCATAATGTTTTGAAATGTTTCAAAACTTGCCCTCAAGTTTTGGTATTTAAAAGTTGATTAAAAGTTTAATTTAGGAATGTTAAATTCTAAAACCCTAGTATTGTTTTGAAAAAGATTCAAATCACACCCTTATGGTTTTATTAATTAATGAAGGTGTATAATTAAAAGAGGTTTAATAAATCCATAAAGTTTTGGTTTACAATTTAATTGAATTAAAAGTATAATTGTTAAATTTGACCACCTAATATTTTAAAAGTGTAAAATACACCTTATACTATATATAACATTACAAGTCTAACATTATATATATGTATGAGTAAAAGTAAGTCTTACCGTTAGTAGGCCTCATTCACGAAGCTGGTCTATAAGGGGTGTTTAAGGAAATTGCCTATAAAATGACGATTGAATGGGTATCCACTCTTACCCACCGCACTCTTGACTAGTGGAGGGTCGTTAGCCGAACGGGTAGGATAGGACAGAAACCTTCCATTATAAGTATAATGAAGTATAAAAGTAACTAAATGTTTTCATAAAATTCCTAATCTTAGTTACTTTAGGCAAAAGTGAATTCATGCAATTCCATGAAATTACACTTTGTGCCCTTGCAAAGACGTTAGTGGAGCGTGTGTGGTTAACCGGCACACTAAATGGTTCTAAGAAAAGGTAGCAAAGGGTGACTCAATGTTTGTCATAGTTCGGTGGAGCGTGTGTGGTTTACCGGCACATCGAATAGGTGACTGTAACATGTGAGGGCACCATGTAAATTTGCATGGTTATTCACACCCGCTTTGTGATCCTCGGCATCCCAGTCACAAACTAGAGGGGCATATCGAGATTTAAACATACCATTGAAATATTCAATGAATCTCAAAGGATCTAGGAGTTTTCATAGATTTAAAACTTAAATTTCTTTTTCGTTTTTCATGGTGGAAATTAGTGAATCGTCATTCACTTACCTTCAAATATTCTGCAACTAGATTACAGCATCCCTTTTCTAGGTTGTAGCATATTGTGTTGGGTCCTAGCCTTAGTATCTCATTTGGGTGATTTACTAAGGACTCAATCAATCAACTAACTTGAATTCGTTTTCTTCCGTATTGTAGATGTCAAAGTTTGACAACTATGGTCTTCCCAAATCCCGTGGAACAAGCATTCCGCATGAAGATGATATTCCACGATTCGATCGAGGAACAAGAGATCATACTTCTCTTCCTCCACCTCCTCCAATTATTCTCCCTAACCCACAAGTTCAAAGGATTGAAAAGTTCAAACTCACTCAAGCCCTTTTGGCAAGTAAACATAAAGAAGGAAAGACAGTGTGTGCACACGTCCTAGGGATGAAGTCACACATTGATAGGTTAAGAATGTTGGGATCCGTTGTCTGTGAGGAGATAGCTGTTGACTGGGTTCTTCAGCCACTTCCTAACTCATATAGTGAGTTCGTAAGAGAGTACTGTATGATGAACTGCGACGTGAACCTTATAGATCTCACCGATATGCTTATTGTTGCTGAATCAGCAATGGTTTGGCGCAATAGAAAAGCAAAGTTGATTGGTGAATCTGCCTTCAAGACCTCTGTGGATATAGACAATGGCAATGAAAGACATGCTATGATCGAAAAGTTTGATCATAAGAGAAAGGCAATGTTTAAAGTAGTTCCATGTTCCGTTTCAAAAGAGTCAATTTGGTTTTATTGTCAAGAGAAAGGGCATTGGAGACGAAGCTGCCCTATTTACCTAAGTGATCTAAGAGATGGGAGAGTCAAAACGTATGGCTTTGCTTTAGGTAAAATCCATTGACTAACTCTTTTAAGCTCCTATTCTAGATTCTTAATACATAATGTGATAAGATTACAATTGATGTTTTGTAGGATCGAAGAAAAGAGAGGAAGCTTAAGGGAAGAAGTGAGCAGAATCTAACCATGAAGAAATGGATTTCGATCGCATTACTTGAAGATTAGATTCTTGAGCTACTACTTAGAGTTAGAATAAGATTGCTAAGAGATATGTATTAGCATAGTTTTTCAATGAATTACATTGTAAGGACAAATTTTTCCGCAATAAAATAAATTTTGATTTTATTTATCCTTGCAATGGCGTGTATGAAAAATTGATATGAGCAATAATAGATTTGATTCTTAATTATGTTGTTTATGGAAATGTTGAGAATTTACCAAATAGGGAAAGTTTCTCATCGCCCAAGTTTCAATTGGACAGAAACTTGGAATCATGCAACTTGATTGCACGATGAATGAGAAATTTCATATTTGGAAATTAGACTAATTCGTTGACAAAGTGTCAAGTGAAGGACTAAGAAATCGAGTACACAAAGTTGTGTGTTGATTAAGTCCACCACAAGAATAACAAAGATATTCGTCATGATTTACTAAAGGTTTAGTAAATATGATTATACTTATAAGAATAAGTGTAATTCTGAATTGATTGAAAAAGTTTAAATCAATAAGCGGAACGAATAAGAAGAATCAAGTAGGCAGAAAGATAAAAGTTTCTCCATTCTAAGAAGAAGGGAGAGTAGCTTTTATGCTTTATGATAGGTCTTGATGATTAAGAACCACATCTCAATTGATCCTCTAAGTGAGTCTTAGTACAATTGTATGTCTAAAAAGAGGAATCAAGAATTGAAGAAATGGTTAAATCAAGAAGTCAATCATACTTCATTCCAAAACAAGTCTTAGAGTTAAGATTGTGACAAGTATTAAAAGGTTTATAACATTCATCAAATGTGGAAAGTTGTGATGTCTTGGATAAGACAAAGACCAACTCGAACCAATTTATGAAGTGTTTTGATAAAATCTACACTAACTCTTGAATATTTGTTTGTTAAGAAATGGTTATTGACAAAAGAATCTTATATGTCAAGGAGTCAGTGGGAGTCTTAATGGTCTTGAAAGGTTTCGAGAACAAATCAAAATAAACCTTATCGGTCATCACTAGCACATGAGTTGAGGTTTACAACCTATCGTGTTGACATTATTTTGTTTATGTGCCGTTCCAATTAAGTTAATTATGCATGTGAGTTCTATGAGTTCTCATTAGAATGCATAAAAGGCAAGGACCTTGATCAATGAAAAGTATATTGATAAGAAAGGGTGAGCTGCTTAACTACTTGGAAGACATGGTGGACAGCTGTGTTACCATAAGGCAAAGAAATCAAGATTAAGAAAGTTCGGTCCATATGAGTTTGAATTTGTCGTAAACTTTAGTTTTGACAAATTCACATGGATAGGAACACATACACCATTAAAATCTAAAGTGTCATAAGATTCCCTCCTTCATGAAAATGACTGTGAGGAAATACTTTCACTAAGAGAGATTTTAAAGGATAGTGATTGTGAAAATTGTATTCTCGAATTCGATTATGGTTACGGTATCCCTTTCCATAATTTGAATTGTGAGATTTGACAATTAGTCTAAATTGTTTAGAGAAACATATGAGCTATCTAAGGGAAAGGTGTATAAGCTTAGATAAAAGATTATCAAAGCATTAAGTATTAGAAACATGGACTTAAGAAATTCAATAGGTATTAATTTTCTGAAAGTTAAGATGTTCTGAATACATGTCGAAGCTAGTGGGAGCATAAAGTGTTATGTTTTATAATAATCATCATGATAGTGGGAGCATAAATGTTATGATTGTATGATTATTAAGGAAAGTATTGCAAGTTAGCAATATTAATTATAGAAAAACAAGAGTTATACCTTGCAAAGTCGTAAGTGTTGTAAAGTTGTTTTGCTATAATTAAGGGAGAGAATATTATGCTTCATTTCAAATCTAAAGGCTTAGGTTGTGGAATGTTAATAAATTTAGTCAAAGGTACATAGTGTGTTCTTAAAATTTCGATTATGATTATGGCATCCCTCTTCATAGTTCGAAGTGTGAGAACGTGACACATTAAATATTATGGCAGAAGATTGATAAAGTATCGTATCTTTATGTAAGACATTATGCATCGTGTCCCATACGCTTCGGGTATAGGATTGATTGCAAATGCTATACTATTTGACCATTCTAAAATTTTCCAAATGTCTAGCGCATTTAGAGGGAAAAAGGACAAGAATCGGTTTTGACTAAGATAATTAAACAACTATCAAAGGACAATCCAAAGTTCGCCTAGGATTGGTCGCTTGTGAGTAGTTGGAAGTATAGTATTGGATGGACCATATCGACATTATTATGAATAGATAAGATTCTATTGAGAATGAGTTGTCATATGGTAAGTATGGAAAGGTTTCCATATTAGGAATTGAATATTGAAAATCTATGTCTAGATTAGAAACTTTTATGCAAAAGGATGTTCAAAGGAATGTACTTTGAGTGAGAGACATCATATCTAAGGAATTGTATTGTAACAATCTCCGATAGAGGAATTTGTAATATCATTGGCAATAGTCATTGTGACTTTTGTGCTATGACATTACGAAATGATCATTGCATAAAATGTTAGAATCTAGCATATTCCATAAGTGGCAAAAATTTGATATTCTTTCACTTGTGAAAAAGGATTAGGAGTTGTGAAATAAGTATGATTGGAAATGTGTTCATTTGATCTATTTCACAAAGTAAGAACCATAGGTAAACATTGTGTGCATGCTAAGAGCATGGGACAAGTGTTGTAATAATTCAAGTAAAAAGTTGATTACCCGAAACAACAAATAATGAGTAATCGATATGGTGATAAATAAAAGGTGTTTTATTTATGCTCAAAGGTTTGAGGCCATATGGGATTAGTATTATGCTTGTGCTTCACTTTGCATGTTTTGACTTCCTGAATAATTTAATTGGTTGAGAACAGTCAAATTATTCGAACGGGCCACAGTCGTTCATATGTTGGAAGTAGGTATGAATAAAGACTGTTGTGAATTGGTGTGTGGATTATCTAAAGAGCATTAGACATAAGCAAATGTTTGCTGCAACGTTCATGAGTGCTTATGAATATGATTTGAGCATTGGATTAAACTCACACTCACTTGGATCACTACATGAATTGTATCACGAGTGATTGGTGAGACGATAACATCTTATATTCTTGAAACCGAGATGTGTGAGTTGTATCTTGCAAATCAGTTGCACATTAATAATATGTAAACGCACCAGTAACTTGGTGTTATAAAACATATTGTTGTGTGTAATTCGGTGAGTGAGTGCAAGCAAGCATTGTATCAAAGTTTATCCGTTACTTTTATCCAAAGTAGGATAAAAGCGATATCTTTGGGCCCCTCGATGTTTTAGTGATGACAAACGTAAATGCTCAGTCGGGCTAGGGCTAATTTGATTTGTTCAATTAGTCAGTCATCATAAAGTGGAAGTCGAGAAATAGTACATAGAGAATGATTAGAAATCATGTCTTATATGATGTCCAGAATGGAGGAATATATGATCCCTTATCTAAAGGACACGCGTATCTGATAGGATCAGAGTTGACAGCGGCTTTGGAAAGCTACGATTGCAGATCAGGATCTGAAGTCATACGCATAATAGTTATTAGACTTGTCCAAGTGGGAGACTGTTGGATTAGTGTCTAAGTCCATAACTATTTTGGTATGTACTTGACCCGATGGTGCATGGTCCTTTTGGGTTGCCTTCACCAAAGCAACTTGATAGGATGAATTATGGAGAGAAAGGATTAAATATGATTTATTAATATATTATGAGAATAATATATTAAAGGAGAAATCATGTAACAACGCAAATTTTCAAACCAATTTTTCATTTTAAAAATAAAGTATTTCCATACAAAACAAGGCATAAATAATTCAAGTGTTATGTCAAATACAAATTGTCTAAATCCCAAGATCATAAAAACATCCTTCAGTGTGTACCGATCACGGGCTGTTACAATTCTCCCCCACTAGGATTAGACTTCGCCCTCAAAGTCTCACTCTGAAAATAGTTCCGGATGCTGCTCCCGCATCTCACGTTCCGGCTCCCAAGTCATTTCCGATCCCTTCCGGTGTTGCCACTGAACCAACACCAGAGGTACCTCCTTGTTCCTCAGAACCTTGATCTTCCGATCCCTGATGGCCACTGGTCTCTCAACATAATTCAGGCTCGCATCCACCTGAATATCCTCTAATGGAACCACTGCCGACTCATCGGCTATGCACTTCCTCAATTGCGACACATGAAAGGTGTCGTGGATCTGTCCCAACTCCGCTGGCAACTCCAACCGATAGGCTACCCGGCCTATCCTTGCAATCACCCGAAATGGCCCAATATACCGGGGCCCCAACTTGCCTCTCTTCCTGAATCGAATCACTCCTTTCCAAGGAGAGACCTTCAGGAGAACGAAGTCGCCGACTTGAAACTCAAGCTCGGATCGGCGCCTGTCTGCATAACTCTTCTGTCGGCTCTGGGCGGTCAATAATCTCTGTCTAACTTGCTGAATCTGCTCTGTCGTCTGAAGTACGATCTCTGTGCTGCCCATCACTCTTTGTCCCACCTCTCCCCAGCAAATGGGGGTCCGACACCTCCTACCATACAACAACTCAAAAGGTGGCATACCAATGCTCGAATGATGGCTGTTGTTGTAGGAAAACTCTGCCAAGGGTAAATACGCATCCCAGCTACCCCCGAAGTCTAACACACACGCTCGAAGCATGTCCTCCAGCGTCTGAATCGTCCGCTCGCTCTGACCGTCTGTCTGGGGATGGTATGCGGTACTAAAATGCAATTTAGCACCCAGCTCCTCATGGAATTTCTTCCAGAACCTGGAAGTGAAGCGTACATCACAGTCTGAAACAATCGAGATCGGCACCCCATGCCGAGACACCACTTCTCTCACATATATCTCCGCCAACTTCTCCGCTGAAGAACTCTCGCTGATGGCAAGGAAGTGTGCACTCTTCATCAATCTATCCACAATCACCCAAATTGCATCAACTCCCCTGGCAGTCCTCGGCAATTTGGTGATGAAATCCATAGTGATCTGTTCCCACTTCCACTCAGGAATCTCCAATGGCTGTAACTTGCCATGCGGCCTCTGGTGCTCGGCCTTAACCCTGCGGCAGGTCAGGCACCTCTCAACGAACCATGCGACGTCCCTCTTCATACAGGGCCACCAATACTCTTTTCTCAAATCCAAATACATCTTCGTAGCACCGGGATGGATCGAGAATTTCGATCTATGAGCCTCTTCCATCAAAGTAATACGCGTACCGCCCACGAACGGTACCCAGATCCGACCCTGAAACGTCAGAAGCCCTCGTCCGTCCTTAACGAACTCTGAAACTAACCCAACGACCCGCTCTTTCTTCTGCATCTCTGGTCGCACCGCCTCGGCCTGTGCCCCACGAATATCATCCAATACTGGAGCCATCACAGTCAGTCTCAAACATACATCTCGCAATGGAGTACTCTCCGCCCTGCGGCTCAATGCATCGGCTACCACATTAGCCTTGCCTGGGTGGTACAGGATCTCACAATCATAATCCTTGACCACATCCAACCACCTCCTCTGACGCATATTTAGGTTGGGCTGATCCATCAAATACTTCAAGCTCTTATGGTCCGTGTATATCGTACATCGAACCCCATACAGGTAGTGACGCCAAATCTTGAGAGCGAACACTACTGCCCCCAACTCTAAATCATGCGTGGGATATCTCGCCTCGTGAGGCTTCAGCTGCCTCGACGCATAAGCTATCACATGACCCCTCTGCATCAACACTGCACCCAGTCCCGAAATCGATGCGTCGCAATATACTACAAAATCTTCCATCCCGTCCAGGAGAGCTAATACCGGGGCTTCGCACAACCTCTGGCGAAGTGTCTCAAAGGAAGTCTGCTGCTCGGGTCCCCATGAGAATGCAACACCCTTGCGGGTCAATCTGGTGAGCGGCACTACGATCTTGGAGAAATCCTTAATAAATCTCCGATAGTACCCTGCCAACCCGAGGAAACTCCTGATCTCAGAGGGTGACTTCGGCACCTCCCAACTCATCACCGCCTCAACCTTGGCCGGATCGACCAATATCCCCTCCTGATTAACAACATGTCCTAGAAATTGGACCTCCCGCAACCAGAAGTCACATTTGGAGAACTTTGCATAAAGCTTCTCCGACCTCAATACCTCAAGGACCTCCCTCAAATGCTCCTCGTGCTGCTCTCTAGATCTCGAATACACTAGAATGTCGTCGATAAATACAATCACTGATCGATCCAACATCGGCCTGCAAACCCTGTTCATGAGATCCATGAACACAGCCGGGGCATTGGTGAGCCCGAAAGGCATCACCACAAACTCATAATGCCCATATCGCGTCCTAAACGCTGTCTTCTGGACGTCCTCATCCCGCACTCTCACCTGATGGTACCCTGACCTTAGATCGATCTTGGAAAACCAAGATGCTCCCTGCAACTGATCGAATAAGTCATCGATCCTCGGTAACAGATAACGGTTCTTGACCGTCAACTTGTTCAACTCCCGGTAATCAATGCACATCCGGTGTGAACCATCCTTCTTCTTGACGAACAGAATAGGTGCTCCCCACGGCGAACTGCTCGGCCGAATGAATCCCTTCCCCAGCAACTCCTGGAGCTGCAAGGACAAATCTTGCATCTCTGGAGGTGCAAGACGATAAGGCACCTTAGCAATAGGCGCGGCCCCCGGAACCAGGTCGATACCAAACTCTACTTGTCTCACAGGAGGTACTCCCGGCAGCTCCTTGGGGAAAACATCTGGAAACTCACGCACCACTGGGACCTCCTCCACTGACCTCGGTCTCTCAGAAACCTCCCGTGTATCCATCACATACGCCACAAAACCCTTACAGCCCTGCTGTAGACACTGCCTCGCCCTAGCGGCCGAACAAAAAGCTGATCCCGAACGGGTACCCTCGCCGTACACCGAAAGGACTCCCCCACTATGGTCTCGTATAGTCACCAGCTGACGCTCACAGTCGATGACAGCGCTGAATCGGCTCAACCAGTCCATGCCCACGATGACACAGACGTCACCCATCGCAATAGGAATCAGGTCAATCGGGAACTCAACCCCGAAAATCTCTAGCACGCATCCCCGAAGAACCTCCGTGGCATAAATCACTTTCTCGTCAGCTATAGAAACTCTCAAAGGTCGACTCAACGACTCATGACTAACGCTGATATGCTGACTAAAGGCTAAAGATACAAAGGACCTACTCGCACCCGAGTCAAATAACACTAAGGCAGGCACAGAGTTCACAAGGAAAGTACCTACGCATATAATAACATAAGCATAACATCTCGACATTAAAAATAAATACATGAATTACAGCATACCTGCCACAAGATCGGGCGCAGCGCGGACCTCCTCCGCAGTCAGCTGAAAGGCTCTCCCCCGAGCCCTCGGGGCCTCGGCCTTCACCGGTCGAGTCGCAGTAGCTCTAGCAGTAGGTGCAGATCCCTGAAGAAGCTGAGGGCACTCGGCCTTCCTATGGCCTGTCTGGTTGCAATGAAAGCAAACCGTAAACCCCTTGGGGCACTCCCTAGCAATGTGCCCCTCCTTGCCACACTTGTAGCAAGCACCAGATCGACATACCCCATCATGACTCTTGCCGCACTTCCCGCAAGTGCGGCCCTTCGAACCTCCTGTCCTCGAATCGGCAGACTTTATCCGCTTGGCTGCCGGCTGGGACTGAGCCGGTCGCCGGTCCACCCGCTGAGACTCGGCCTCCTCCCTGGCCTGGGTCTCCAACTCGATCTCGCGCTTCCTGGCATTCGCCTGAAGCTCAGCAAAAGTATGGTAGGTGGAGTTTGACACAAACTCCCGGATATCCCTCCTCAACACACCCAAGTACCGGCTCATTCGAGCCTGATCAGTGGACTCCAGCTCGGGGCAGAACATCGCCCTCTCATGAAACTTCCGCGTGATCACCGCAACAGAATCAATACCCTGCTTGAGGGTTAAGAACTCCTGAACCAATCGTTCCCTCTCCACCGGGGGAACGTACTCGTCCCTGAACATAGCAGTAAACCCCTCCCATGTCACTGCTGTAATCTCTGCCAAAGTGAAGTTCGCCGTCACGAACTTCCACCAGTCCTTCGCTCCCAGACGGAGCTGGTTCAAAGCGAACCGTACCCTCAGGTGCTCCGGGCATGAACAAGTGTAGAAGCACCCCTCTATATCCGCGATCCACCTCATCGCAGCAATCGGATCCTGCGTCCCATCGAACTCAGGTGGCTTCGTGTTGCTGAACTCCCGGAACAGCAACGAGTCACCCCCCTGTGGCCTGGCAGCGGCCACAGCTGCGGTAGCTGCAGCGGCTGCAGCTCCAGTCAATGCGGCGTACCGCTCCTCGAACGTCTCCATCAGGGTGGTCTTAATAGACCCAAACATATCCGGGATATCGGCCCGGATCGCCGCAGCTACCTCCTCGTGAATCATCTGACGAATCTCCTTGTCACTCACACCGCTCGAACTCGCTCCGTGGCGTGGTCTAACCATGATGTCTCTGAAATACAACATAAAACTATCAGAGACCCCATCGAGTATAATCGCACTCGATAACGCAACCCTACTCAGTCTCCGATATCCAGGGATTCTTACTTGGGTCTCCCACTAACCCGGTGTCTTCGGTAGTACGGGCCCAATACTACCGACCACACCGCATCAGCATTCATCCCAAATCTTCCTCCCCAAACCCCGGATAGTGAGTACTCTACTTCTGTTATGCACTATCTACCCGCACACTAGCAAAGCATCTCATATCGGCAAACTCCCCTAGACTAAGGCATCACAAATCAGGCCACTCTAGTCCTATCATGAATACCTAGTCTTCTAGCATGCATAACAATTCATATCATATAATATTGTAAGGTATTTTGGGGATCTTTACCGTTCGGGTGCTGACTGATCGTACACACTGCTTCTTTCTTGCTTACCACAAAACCATTTACAAAAGTTTATGCCTTTATTTAAAAAAAGTTTTCCTCAAATCCTCGGTTTGAGTTCAGTTACTCCCGAAGGTGCACCCGAATCCCTCAAACCAAGGCTCTGATACCAATTGTAACAACGCAAATTTTCAAACCAATTTTTCATTTTAAAAATAAAGTATTTCCATACAAAACAAGGCATAAATAATTCAAGTGTTATGTCAAATACAAATTGTCTAAATCCCAAGATCATAAAAACATCCTTCAGTGTGTACCGATCACGCCGGCGCCTTCCCACGGTCCTCGCTAGTACCTGAAACACATACATAACAACTGTAAGCATAAATGCTTAGTGAGTTCCCCAATATACAACTTACGCACATACGCCTTTCCAGGCCCTGACCTTCCGGTCCATGTGTCTCAGGGGACTTCCGTCCCTGCTGGGTAAACCTTCCGGTCCTACCCACGCCGACCTTCCGGTCCATCACACAACATATTGCCTTCCGGCCCATAACATATCGCCTTCCGGCCCATAACATATTGTCTTCCGGCCCATAATATAATCGCCTTCCGGCCCATGACATACATAGCACATATAACAAATAACTTACCACATATAGCATACATATCACATATCATATCTGACCTTCCGGTCACACAGTCAAACCCTTCCGGGTACAGTATAGTGAGAAGACTCACCTCGTGAATGCTGAAAGCTAGCAAATCCTGAAATCACTCGTGCACAATCCGTCGAGCTACAACCTCCCTATAGCATCACATATATCTCATTAACACTTATATCTTCTAAGTGTGACTATCCCTAAGAAGTCAGACTTAGGTCAACTCTGGTCAACGGTCAACGGTCAACGGTTAACGGTCAACTCGACCGGACTCGGCGAGTGCCATGGCGACTCGGCGAGTCTAGACGTCCTCCAACTCTCTGAGATTCCCTTTCTACTCGTCGAGTATCCTCCTTGACCCGACGAGTTACTCCTGGAAGAATCGCGGGGCCACCTCGACTCAACTCGCCGAGTCTGAAGAACAACTCGACGAGTCCCAGTTATTCTTCAAGCTACTCGCCGAGTCTGTTCATCGGACTCAGCGAGTCCATGCCATGCAACCGCTCAAACTGCATCCTAAGGTCAGAACTGCTCCGACCATTCATAGGTCTGGCCTTCCTAGACTAATCCATCACGTAAGGTCCTCATTTCAGTGCTCATGATACACCCCAAGACTTATAATTTACATATTGACCTAAGGCATAAGGATTCCAATCCAAAACCTTCACCAATTCCCGAAATGCATAGACATGGGACATTCTGGACCTCCAAAGGTCCCAATACAGGGTTACAATCGATTAGGGGACTAGGGTAACATTCAATATATTCACAAAAGGGTTCCATAAACCCTAATTCCATAATCACATCAACATAGCAGAGTATACTCAAGTTCTTACCTGGATGATGTATTCTCTGTGTCCCCAATCCTCAGAATGTGACTCCCTTGATGTTCCTTTAGCCAATCCCTTCTCTTCCTTGCACAACAACTCTTCTATAATCAACAATGGCCTATAATCCTTGCTCCAGATGCACACAACCGATTTAGGGTTCTTCTCAGAAGGCTAAAATGAACAATGACGACCAATAAGTCCCTTTTATACGTCCCAAACCTGAACGGTTAGGGTTTTCGCTAAACAGCATAGACTCGCCGAGTCCATATCTGGACTCGTCGAGTCCAGTCGCGAACCTGCGACCAAGTCTGCGATCCTACTCGGCGAGTCTAGGCTCCAACTCGCCGAGTCCCCTCTTAAAACACACCAAAAACATAATTTTAATAATAACTGAGATTCCGGGCTGTTACAAATCATATTGTTTAATTAATATTAGTCAAGAATTAATAAGAATTAAGTTTGTGACTAAAAGAGATTAATTAAACTTAAGGGACTGGAATTGTAATTATAGGATAATTGCAATTTGGGCTATGGATTGCCTTATATTAAGGAGTGGACGAATTCTATGGGGAAACTCATTAGAAGTCGTCCAAGGCCCTTAAGAAAAGGAGTCCATGGGTTGCTTAGGGCTTAAGCATCCAAATTAGGGTTTCCTTGTTAGATGACCCTAATAGCCTCACTATATATAGAACCCTTAAGGCTCAAAAACGTGGGGAACTTCTCTTCTAGGGTTAATACATGTTTTGAGCAGCCTCCATCCTCTCTCCTCTTCATCCTCTTGCTCTTGGTGTTTGTGAACCATTAGAGGAGTGACATTTGTGACTCTAAGCTTTCTAAAGTCAATACAAGGAGGAATTGGATTGTTATTGCTACATAACAATCAAGGTAATATCTCAAAACCATTCTTATGTTAATATGATTACTTGTATGCTAGAATTAGGGTTTATAGTCTTAGATAACTTGCATGTACAATAGAGAAACCTAGATCCAAGCATTAGGGTTTGTATGAGCACATAGGATGTTCTTATGATTAAAACCCATCACATACTCGGTATCGGAGCGGCCTGGTGACAATCCTTCGCATAGTGCCCCTCCTTGCCACACCTGTGGCATCCACTACTGGCTCGACAAATCCCGGAATGAACCCTGCCACACTTCCCACAAGAGCGGCTTTGCTGACTCCTAGACCTCAAATCAGCGGTCTTAGACCGCTTCGGCACCGGCTGCGACTGTGCCAGGGCCGGCCGCTGCTCCCTCAGCTGCAGCTTAACCTCTAACTCCCGCCGTTTGGCGGCCTCCTGTAACTCCAGAAGGGTATCATATCGCTGGGTAGATACAAACTGTCGGATATCAGTCTTGAGCATACTCAAATAACGGGTCATCTGAGACTGCTCAAAAGCAAACTCTGGGCAGAACATCACCCTCTCAGTGAACATACGGGTGATCTCCGTCACCGACTCCCCATCCTGTCTCAAATTCAGAAACTCCTGTGCCAACCGCTCCCGCTCAACCTGTGGAATGTAATGGGCACGGAACATGTCTCTGAATTGCTCCCAAGTAACATCATCTCTCTAATCATCAGTGTACGTCCCAGTCACAAGTGTCCACCAGTCCTTGGCCCCAGACCTAAGCAGGTTTAGAGCACACCTGACCTTCTGGTCAGCAGGACACGAGCAGGTGAAGAAACACCCCTCCACATCTTAAATCTATCTCATAGCCTTGATGGGATCCTGCGTCCCATCAAAAGTAGGGGGCTTCGTGTTTTAGAAGTCCCTGTACTGAAAACCTCTACCAACTCCTCCTCCTACCGCTGATACAGATGATGCAGCTGCTGCGGCGGCTGTCTCTGCAAGGGTTGCGTAGCGCTCATCAAAGTACTCCACCATGGCGGTCTTAATAGACACGAACATCTCCGGTAACTGAGCTCGAAATGCAGCAGCAACCTCATCATGCAGGATCTCTCGAATCCTGGCATCCAACTCCTCTGTAACTATCTGCACCACCGACTCAGGTGCTATCGACCCCTCCTGGCCTCTGTCCCCTAATCCTGATCCCGAACTGATCCAGCCACAAAGCGCCTAGTCATCACCATTCTGAAACATACCACAAGATATTAGACGATTTATATAAATAACTGGGAGCCAACTCCCTACCAACCTTAGGGATCGTGACTTACTTGACACGCGTAATACTACCTTCCACACCTACCCATATTTTTCTTAAGCATCATCATAATGCCCTAACTGAATACACAACATGGCGATTCTCAACCCTCACCATAGAAGAATGATAAACATCTCATAATCGCCCCCTCCCCCGGCCTCACTCAACCCACCTGTCCATGAAACTTCCACCAACCCTGTAGCACTAGTGTATGCTAGCCATACATAACGTTCGACTCTGTATAAAGAAGTTATGCATCTTCAAAGTTACGCGATTAAACCGACACAGTTATGCGTGTCATAAAAAGTGAATTTTAGATAGATTGCTTATTATCCTAAACAATCTAAACGATGGTCGTAGTAATCATAAAACTGAGAGTGTGCATATTGAGAACATCCAAATCTAACTTCATATGAGGAAGTTATGATTTTTCAAAGTTTCAATGCAACAATCTAAACGAAAGTTGAATATCTTGTGATTAGGAGTCTGTCGATACAAAGACAGTCGAGAACGGAGTTCATATGAAAGAGTTATGAATTTCGCACAGACTTTAGCAGTCTAAACTAGGTCTAAATATGAATTTTAGTTACATTGAGAATTAGCTATCGAGACCTTAATGAAAGTTGTAGAACTCGTTGAGACGATTCTGGGATAAAAAGAATGTTGAATAAGGAGATCGTATGTGAAGGTTGTGTCCATTTAAATATTTACAAGAATTTACCTAGACTGATGACGTGACACCACCTGGTGGTGCCACGTAGCATGGTCGGATAGCCAGCTCCTCCAAGAGACACGACGACATGGCATAATATGGGCGGGACATGTGGCATAATGAGAATAGGCCATGTGTTTGCTTCTAGAAGAAGATGACGAAGAAAAATATGAGCGTGACACATTGCGAGCAAACAGTGGAACCAGCACCACCCTTGAGGTGTGACATGCCTCTTGTTTGGGTACGGCACGCGCCTGCTGATCCTATAAAAACCCTTCGAAAATTCATTCTTTCACAACACATTTCACTCCATAATTCTCTAAAAACCTCCTACTCTTTAAATCCAATACTTTTGCAGCTTCTTAGTATTTTAGCTAGGCTCTGGAGTAGCTAAGAACCCAGAGAAATAGGTCTTTCGGTTTAGGAGTTATGTCTGCGTAATTTCCCGATTTTTGCTAAAAAAATTAAGTTAAGCTACACTTATTTTATTTCAAGTGTAAATTATATTTATGCTCATAGTCATTATTATGAATCTATAAATCATATTTATCCATGATTCCAAGTCATTATATTGATAGATCTACTTATAGTAATGATGTCTAGACTGGATTTAGTGAGGTGTTTAAAGTGGGATTTCTAAACAGTATGCTTTATATACCAAATGGACCCTACCTCCGATATGATCCTACCTGGTTGTTCCTTATTAGATAGATCTTGATGTAAACATTGGGATTATTGAGGAATCTATAATATCATTAGTCACCAGGAATATAAGATTAAGACTTAGTGACATTCGTACCTAGGTCACATCAAAAAGAAAAGCCAAGGTGCTAGGCGAAGCGTTGTCGAATTCACCAGTCATCCAACTTTAATAAGTGAGTGCATAGTTACTTTCATCTTACATATAGATATAAAGTATTTGGATAATTGAATGTTATATGTGTGTATTATCTGTGATTAATACACTTTGTGTTAGATGAAATAATATGAGATGATTTTTATAACCATATATGTATTTTTATACTTCAAATATATGGGGTAGTGAAGGGTGAAAATAATGATGAGAGGCCATGAAATGTATAGTATGATAGTATTGTAGTCACCTAGTAGGGTATTGATGATGACCATAAACTATTATAGACTAGTCTGGTCAAACATGGACATGCCTATAACCTTTAGATGTTTATAAGCCATACAAGGACAGGTTCACAACCTATAGGTGTCAATCCATAATACATGGGTAGGTATACAAACTATAGATGTTAATGAATTGTATGCGCACAAGTCTGACATTGATGAATCGTATGTGGATAGCTCTACGACTTATAGGTGTTACTGAATTATAGATGGGTAGTTCCCTGATCTGTAAATGTTAAGGAACCTCATAAAAATGACTATGAACTTTAGGTATGAATGAATTATTCATGTGGGTACTCTGTTCACCCCATGGTCGTTCTATTAGCACATGTTGCTAAGGAATTCCCGAGGCAACATTGTTTACATAGAGATCCTCTAGGATAGATCCCTTGATATCATTGGGTTAGGATCAGGAAGTGAGAATAATGAGAATGAGTAATTGGGTTATTTGTTTAATGTGACATATATAATTATAACAAATTAATTATAATATTGTGGGTTGAAAACCCTATGTGCTCATTAGCTTCCCAAGCCTGACCCACTCAGTTTCTTTGTATCACAGAAAGCGGTACCAAGGTACGTGGATAATGGTGATTGGATTTGATGAGAGGTTTGAGGAGATATAGACCATAGTATATATTATGAGGTAAGGAATGTAACGACTATGTTTATGCTTATGTTTCTTGTATCAGTTATGACATCCCAAGTTTTAATAACCAATGAAAAACATTACTTCGAAAATACATTTCATGGGACAAATTCCATAATATACAGAATACTTTGTTTTAAAATAAGCATACAGAAAAAGGTATTTTGGGTAATGAAAATGGGATGCCATGGTGTTTGTCGTACTTCAGGTGATCGCAAGAAGGTGGAGTCTTGACGGTACACTGCAACTTATAGATTTTATGATTCTGCATGTTTGATACTCTGATTTGAGAGGCTTGTATTTTATACTCTTGGGTTTTATCAACTTGGTTTTTATAATAAATGGTGTTTTATTTATATTAAAAATCAAAAATTTTTGTGGTAAAATAGGGATGTTACAAAATGTTCATCCAAATCCCTTAAACCAGGGATCTGAAAGTTTTATAAAAACCTTTTTATAAAAGAATGAATTCCAAAGAAGAAGAAGAAGAAGAAGAAAGGATTTGTATGGTAGTTGTATTATATGTTGTATTACAGTTGTTGTTATTTAAGATGATATAAATCCATGGTAGCTGATAGGCTAAAGGTCCATCAGGAATTGTAGGATAGAGCTTCCTGATTTTTGTGATGCCTTATACACTAGGAGATTACTTGTGAATTTTTTGATAGGGTTGAAACTAAGATTGATAATTGCTTTGTGTATACTATATGATTGTATATAATTAGGATTTTATAGCCTTAGAATGTCTGGTTTAACCTTACTTCATGTTTCTTGTTTGGTCGTGGATTTGGAGTGGAATCATTTATTTGACCATCTATCAAGTCTGGGTTATGTACAATTGGTATACACAGAGTTGTTGGAAAGATTAGCAGAGAATTATGGCGGGGAAGAGCTGTGGATGAGGAGGAACGTAGGATGAATACTTAGGAGTTTAAATGAGGCTTCTTTGAGCACATAGGTGTGAGTGTATCGATATACTGAGAACGAAGTGATTTTTTTGACTTAGAACCTTGAGAGGAAGTCTGAATCAACTAATGATAGGTGTGGAAGGTAGTATGGACCCGTACTACTAAAAGCTTAGGAACTACTTGGGTATATGTATAGTGTATATGTAATCTTCAGCATGGTTTTAACATTTTCTTTATGTGTTTAAGTATGGTGGTTACCCAAGGTTTAGGCTCTAGCGATATGAATAGTTTGGGTACCAGTGATGATGAGATCCGTAGGATCATTGCCGCAGGGGTGGCCACAATGGTCGGGATATTATATACATTAGATGTGTGCCTGCGCAAAGTGACGGGGACAAATAAGTTGTTTTACGAATTATTTTCCTACGCGGAATAGATCTTGATATTATATTTTTTATGGTTACTATTAAAAATACTCATGTCTTTCAGCATACAATATATCATTTTATGATTTTATTAAAATAATAGAAATAAAATAATTGTTAGGTGTTATAATTAATGCTTCAGTAATAAAATAATTATCAATTATAAGTGAAATATTGATGTTTAAATCTTATATTTATATTTTCCATTCAGACTATTAGTATAAATTAATTAATAATGTTGTCTAGATTAAGGTATCTAAATTAGTTTATATATATATATATATATATATATATATATATATATATATATATATATATATATATATATATATATATATATATATATATATATATATATATATATATTCAATATTTTAAAATTGTCATTTTCAACCAACTAATTTATATAATAATTTTCCTTAATTCATGTTTTTTAAATTTTGGCAAATACTAATAATTTATTTATATATAATTGATTTGTACATAAAGTTTTATAAGTTATACTTCTTAAAATTTAAAATATGATCAATATGTTATATATATATATATATATATATATATATATATATATATATATATATATATATATATATTGTAAAACCTCAATCTAGGTATCAATCTAAAATAGGAGATTAGTGCGGAATCCTAGTCAAGTGATAAATACAAAACAATAAATACGAAACAAGAACACAAACATGAATCTTAAATGCATACTATTATTGATTAATAGTCGGGTACATAAGATCAAACAATTTCTCTCTAACTGTTAATGCTCTCTAAATCTCTCTTTGATAAAACCAAATGACTAACTCTCATTACGGCTCAAAATAACACATTATATACTAATACCTAATTACTAAAGTCTAGCCTAACCGAACACATTGTTAAGCCCACCGAAATCACATGGTGATTTCGGTCCAAGTACCACCGAGATCATAGTGATTTCAGTCCTAAACTGAGAACTCTAAAAGCCTTGAGAAGTAAAGTATAAACCACAAATTTATGTCCTAACAATCTCCCCCTTGGTTTATAACTTTCTTTTCTTTTCAGTCTTCCTTGATCTTGACTTTCAACTCTTTCTCGATCTCTTCACGACTTGACTACAAGATGTACATATGAATCTTCTACATGAATAACTTCATCTTTAGTAGTTGGACTTCTTTCAAAATTTGACTTTTAATACACACTGGGCGTAGAGGCTTCTTGTATTGGTTCTTCAAGATCAGCACGTTCACCTTTAAATTTATTCCTTGATAATTAGATAGAGTTCGATGCTTCTTGATCACTTCAGCAGGTTCATAGATAGTAACAAATTTATTGAGGAGGCTTTGATTCAATTCGTCACATAACTTCAAATACAGCTTCACCTTGCTTCTGGGGTTGAAAGGTTGTGTGTTGAAAAATATTTTTCACTACTTGTTCCTTCCAATGAATATTCTTCATTGATCATAGATGCGTCTTAAAAAGTAACCATGACTAAAAGTCCCTTTGGATCACAGAGTCATAAAGACCCTTTTCACCACAGTTGTTCAAGGACCCAACATTGGCTCAGATGGAGATTACTCGCAGTATCTATGTGAACACGGAGGAACGCACTGTGATTTTTTGAGTATCGGAGAACTACTCGTAGCTATTTTGGATGTTAGCCCCTGCATATCCTCGATCAAAGATCTCAATACAATTTTTCAAGTTAACAAGTTAACTTGGCCCTTGGCGACGTTCAATGGTTTCTGAATCTCAGCTGAGTGTACCATTCTAGACTTCTAGTGCCAGTGAGAGTTAATGAGGAATAACTCACAAAACCATTCCTGCGACAAATGTATCCGAAGACATATTTCCACAGTTTAGCATGACAAGAGGTCAAGTCCCTTGGCGAGACATTCAATGATAATCGTGCCTTGCGAGGTGCATCACCCTGATGCCAATACCATTAATTCTTTACCTGTAAAGAATGTACCCGAGAATACATTTGAGTCTCTACAGTTTTGCATTACAAAAAGAATGTCAAGACCCTGGGCGGGATGTTCAGCGATATCTATTTCCCGCTTGGGTGAATTGCCCTGGTGCCATGACAGTTCTTAGGTTACATGAACTGACAAGACCGACATGGAGACGTAACTCCCAACCACAACTCGTTGAATGAACATGGTTAGCCTGTAAAGGGCGACACCTGTCTTAACAGGGTATGACATGACAATTTGTATAGTTTCATGCCTTCAATTCCTTAAATATAACAATTCTTAGGAAGATACTGCCAAAACCGACTTGAACATAAAATGTTCCTATCTTCTCTCGCTTATTGAGAGTAAGTGCGTGCCTTTCAGCTGTGTTGGATTAACCAAGAGAATTAAGCTTGGACATCCAGAGCAATTTGTAACAACGAGATCAAGAAACTTAAACAATTTAGATCCGCAAGCTGTCAATTCCTTGTGAAAGTACTTGGAAGTGTAATGTCCGTCAATTCCTCTCCAGGTCTCTTCTCCTTGCTCATCCACGTTTCAAGACAAATAAATTTTTAGAAATAAAAATAAAAATAAAAATAACTAAGAGCAAAAATAAAATTAAAATACACTAAAAGACAATACAATATTTTTGGAATTTTGATTTTTCTGAAAAAAGAAATAAAAACAGAAATAAACATATTTTTGGAATTTTTTAATTTTATGATTTTTGTTTGGTTTTAATCCTCCCCCTAAATTTTGGCATAAAGGAGAAAGAAAAAAATATGAACAATTTTAACGAAAACAAAAATAAAATACAAAATGTACAAAAAAAATTGTCGGTCTTCTAAACGAACATTTTAAGAAAACTCACAACCACATAAAAACAAGCTTTTCCAAAAGGTTTTGTAAACAAATCGGCCACATTATTATCAATGTGGATTTGTTCCAAATGAACAAGTTTACGCTCAAAACAATCTCGTATGAACTGAACTTTAATATCTATGTGCTTGGTTTTAGAATGTTGAACTGGATCTTTAACAATTTGAATAGCAACATCATTCTCACAGAAGATAGGAGTGTCAAGAAAATTCAAACCAAAATTCAACAATTGATGTAATCCCCATTTGTGATCTTTCCTTTTCGTTTCCTGCAAAGGACCCATGCTCTCCATTAAATTCCTGAATGTCATGCAGATGAGAGATGTCTCCTATCATGTGCCTGGAACAGTTTCATTCGTAGCTGCTCCGACACGGAGTACGAGATTAACTGGTTTTGGGAACCCAATCCATTTAGAAACTAGGTTGACCTTTGCCATCTACGCATGATATGCGTTCCCAAGTCATATCCTGTTTATCAAAAACAGAAAATGAAGAGATGTTAGAAATTTTAGGTGATTTGGGAGTGGGAACTTTTGGTACCCATCTATAGTTAGGTTTAACCATTTTATTGTTTAATCAGATAGATGCTTCAACACTTATTTTGGAGCTTGAGACCGATCACCGAGATGACTTCGACCTTACTGATCTTGGTTTGACTGAACTATTTCTCAAATCAGATCTCTTGTCAAACATGACCTTTTTGTTCTTGAGAGTCTGATTTTTGGTCTTGGCAGTATTCCAGTCACCATCAGGTGATCTCGAAGAGTTTCTATTGGAAGATCTTCCTTGAGATACATTTTGCCTACCTTGGGCATAATAGGGAATATATGCATGATTTGGACAATTTCTGGCAATGTGACCAGGAATTCCACAGTTAAAGCAGGTTTGCGTTTTAAAAGGAATACGTTCAGAACTTGGTCCCTATCCAACTGAATTTCCACAAGTACAAGTACATTTAACAAATTGTTTCACAACTTTATGTGGCTTAAAATTGTTAGCAGCGTTATCACAAGCTTTTGAAGCAACAGAAGATAAAATGTTAGTTTTTGAAGTGTTTTTATTAAAACTAGAATTATCTTTGTTTTTGTCGCACTCGTCTTACAATGTTACTTTCTCTGTACATGAAGTAGAAACATTAGTATCGTTCACCTCAATATTCTCAGTTTTGCCGGATTGTTCAATCTTAACTGAAACAGTTACAGTAGGCTGACCATGTTGAATAGATTTTTATGTCTCTATGGTTTCCGAAGTCGGAGTATAGTTATCATTGAAAGGAAGTAGTACACTGTGATTTTGACTGAAGACAAAGATAAATGCCCTTTGACCAAAAACCTTGAAAGTCAACCAGTTTGACCGAGATCCCTGAAAGTCAACTGTTTGACCGAAAATAGTTGACCGAGAACGATATTTCTTGGCCGACAACTCCTCCGTACCGAGAACCCCAAGTCTTTTTACTGAAAACACCAAGTAGCCGCCGAAAACACTAAGACCTAGCCGAAATTAGAATCTTTGATCGAGTTTCTTTATCCAAAGAGTCCTAAATTCGGTAATTTACCAAAAATGATCTCAAACAAAGTATCCTCCAAATTTAATGAAGAACACTAAGAACACGATGAACAGGAAAATCCTTTTTCCTTAAACAACCCAAAAAACACCACAAACAAATTATTGTTTCGAAAGCAATTGATACCAAAACGGCCTTAAGTCGGTTTTAATGCTCTGATACCACTTGTAAAACCCCACTCTAAGTATCAATCTAAAACACGAGATTAGTGCGGAATCCTAATCAAGTGTTAATGCTCTCTAAATATCTCTCTAATAAAACCGAATGACTAACTCTCTTCACGACACAAAATAACACATTATATACTAATACCTAATTACTAAAGTCCAGCCCAACCGAAAACATCATTAAGCCCACCGAAATCAAATGGTGATTTCGATTATATATATATATATATATATATATATATATATATATATATATATATATATATATATATATATATACACACACACACACACAAGTAAGTTCATGCGAAAACATAAATATTTTGTGAAAACACAAAAACAGATTTTATCTTATTAAAATCAAACACATGTACAATAAAAATTAAATTTATTAGCATTAAATTAAAGATAATAAGTTTACATTAGATGATGTTATGGTAATATAGATTTAAAGGTTGTTTTAACAATTTTTTTTTTTAATACAAATTGTTGAGTATGAAAAAAAAAATGTTGTTATTACGAATCAACTCCCATTAAAAAAAAAATTGGAACAAGAAATAATTATTTATCTCCTCTCCTAGGGATTGAACCCAAGGTTTCCTAATTACTTGTTAGTTTAGATTCTCCATGTTAGCCTAATGGGTTTTACTGTGATATCTCTTTACATTAATAGAGGGGGTAATTGAATAGATTTAATCGTGACACTAGATGAAAAATATTTGAAATCAACTCGGTTCAAATTAAGTAAAGATGAGCTTGAGCTCAAGATCGAATTACTCAAGTACATTAGCAAGTTGGGTTCGAGTATTGAAATTTTTGGCTCGTGAAATTCGTGAACTTAACCGAGCATAATTATATTTACATTTGTACATTTGTTTCTGTATATTTACATATTATAGAACCAAGTCACGTAAAACTCACGAACTAAGTTGTATTTTTATTTCAATTTAATGTGATTTTATTTTTCTGTAATAGCTAGCGACTCAGTCTAGTTTGAAAGCCCCGATTACTTTATCAAGTTTGAGCTCTACCTAGAAAATTAAGTCTCAATACGAGTTTCGAACTCGACTTTTTATTCAAATCATGTTATTCAGGTTTCGAGTTTGGTTGTCCTTGACTCAACTTTGCCTTTATTACACATTTTCCATTAATAAAGATTTGAACGATATAAAACTTTAAAAATCTACCTTTTAAAGTATTTTTTTTTAACAGAACCTTTTAATATTAAAGATGCAGAACCATTAATGCGACATTAACTTTTAACTTTGATAAACAAAAAAGCAAAACTAGTTCAGTTATGTTTCATATGGTTTTAAGCACCGAAAGTAAAGGGAACAAAGAATGTCATAAACCCCAAAACCGAAGAAACACATATGGTTCGGTTTCCAAATTCATCGGTTCAAATGATTGCCTTCCCCCTTCCATGCCATACATATAGGTTTAGATACAAGGGCAAAAAGGAGATTATACAAATGAGCACGAGAGAATATTTTTACTACAGACATATTGAATGATTGAATTTGATGGACACAGTAAAATGCTAAATATGGACAAACATGTCCCCATCTCATCATAACCAATGCCCAAAATAGTCATTTCCTACTTTGCCCCAAAAGCGCAAAAAAATCTAAATTTCTAGAAGGGCAAACTTGTCAAAACGGGGCACTTTTTGTTCTCTGAAGTCTTGATACTTTTGGAGGCGCAGATACCTGCAAATAAATATAAACACTATTAACTTTTTCTAATTAAAAGAGAAAAAATAAAATAACTGATAATATGACCCAAATAAGAGGATCGTGTCCCATAAATAATTAATAAACAATTTTTTTTACAAGACGTGTCTCTCCATCCCAAGAAAGTAGGACGCCTCTTTAAATGCAAAGCTTTTCTCGCTTGGCTAAATTGAATGTAAACTAATATATATATATATATATATATATATATATATATATATATATATATATATATATATATATATTTCTAACTATTTTTATTTTTATTATGAAATATATAATTTCGAAAGTCCATTGTCTAAAGATTTATTAAATAAATTTACAATTAAATGAGAATTAGTAAGAAATAGATAAAACCTGAATGTAAATTTTAATCTCTTAACTAATTATAAATTATTACACAGCCGTTATCAAAAGTAACTTTCACATTACTTATGCGCAAAAAAGAAAATACATTTACTGTACATGAAAACCATTAGTGATATTTAAAATTTTAATCAACTAATTTTTTATACAATACACAAGATTTATTTACCTTGATAAGTACACCTTTTTTTTGTACAATTTGAACTATTACTTTTCTGGTGGGCAAACTTTATCAATGCGTAACACGGAAAAAACGAGATTACTGCCAACATATATTCTTTTACAGATGATATATATATATATATATATATATATATATATATATATATATATATATATATATATATATATATATATATATATATATATATATATATATATATATATATATATATATAATGTTTTACTCTTCATCAGGAAAAGGTTAACACTTTTTCTCAAAAATAGAAATGTTAAAGTCTTCTATAACTTGGAATAAATAAATAAAATATTTATTCATAAAAAGGAAAAGCTTAGAATTATTTTTTCTCGAAAGAGGGCCACCATCCACTTGGTTTCAAATTTTATATGCATTCATAATTTTTATCTTTTAGTACACGCATTGACGCATATACTTTTCGGTGGTTAAAAAAATACATATTTTATTATGCTAAATCTTAAATAAATAAATAATCAATTCAATATCGGTTACCACAAAGGTACAATTTATGAAACATCATAAATAATCACTATTTGAAGTCATTCTTAGTACTATAATTACAAAAAATAGAATTTTTTTTTAAAAGGTTCTCGACTATTGTTTTAACCCTTTATATATATATATATATATATATATATATATATATATATATATATATATATATATATATATATAGAGAGAGAGAGAGAGAGAGAGAGAGGGGGCTCATGCGAAAATCCAAATAATTTACGAAAATGCAAAAACTAAGAAAAACTATGAGATTGTGTCATCTAAACTATTTTGGACAATAATTCATCCAAATTTTAAACTACATAATGATAATCGATGATATATAAGAAATTGTTTCATATTAATAAAAAAAAAATTTCTTACTTTTTTATTATGAAAACTTAAATTTAAAAGTGATTAAGGACACGAAAAAAAACAGTTATTAAAACCACATTTAAATTTATATTACTGTAACAACCTATCATACAAACTTATTATCTTGCTATTAAATTTAATTTATAAAGTACATGTCTTTGATTTTTATAAGATAAAATCTGTTTTTGCATTTTCACAAAATATTTATGTTTTCGTATTAACCTACTTATGGATATATATATATATATATATATATATATATATATATATATATATATATATATATATATATATATTGATTTTTCTAGTATATGAATGAGTATTTTTGGAAGTAAAAGAGATATGTTCAGTCTTCTACTAATCTTTTGTTATTATTTATTAGTGGGTCAGGTGAAAGTTTTACTTTTTATTGGTTATCATGTTAAGATTTATATTAAAATTGTTACTAAGAAAATCGTATATAAAGCATTAATGAGAATATATAGCATAATTTTAATTTAAATTTACTTCTTTTTGCATCCGCTTGAGTTTCGCGTTTTCCTTGGCTAATCGCACTACTTCCTGTTCCAACTCATCAGCACGGGCATGGAAATTATATTAAAAAAGTAAAAAAAAAAGTATAAGTTTAATAAAATGGATAATGTAAAATAAAAATTATACCACAGACACCTATTTGTTCCACTTGCTACACGAATAAAAAAAATAATATTTTAACTAAATTTGGTATATAAATATTCTTAATCTACATACCTAAAATGTCTCATAAAATATAATTCAAATAAATATGAGTCATAATTATTTAATAAATAACTTTTTTGCAGAAAATATTGTAAACCCACAAATATTCGAGGTGTTGGTTTAAAAGAGATAGTCTAAATATAAATTAAATATTTAACTGAAATAGAAAATGCTAGCATTCTATTTATAACGAAACAAAAAAGTTTGATTTACCTTTTTAGGATAAATGATAGTTATAAAATATTACCAAAATAAAAATGAAAAGTGTCGCTGTGAATAGAAACAATCTTGTTATGTTCTAGATCGGGAGGGAGTAGACCTGTTTTCTTGCTCTGGATCGAGCAGCAGATTCTCGATTCTTCATCAATCGCCGGAATTTTTCAGTGTATTCAGGTGGAGAAGTGCTGGTGGCCGGCTTACTATTATGCGGTGGTGGTGGTGGTGGATTAGGTTTATGTCTCTTATTGGGATCTTCATGCGCGGGGTTGGTAGTGGTTAGTAGAGTTAACATGGTGGTGGTGGACGGCGGAGGAGGTAGGAAGGGAGTGGTGGTTCCAGGCTGCCGGAGCACCGGAGAAAAGAAGTCTTGGAAGTGGTTAGGGGTGGGAGATGGGAGGCCGCTGATTTCATTCCATACATCATCCATCGGCTTCATTGAGAAGAGCGGAGGTGGAGGGTGAGGGTACGGGTGGAGATGGGGGTGGGAGTGGGAGAGAGGACATGCTTTGTGTGTCTTAAAGTCAATCACAATATGTAGAAAGGGAGAATGTCATTTACCACCCATACATTTATGTAAAATTATGAATATACACAGCACTTTTGGGAAGTTAACACACTTAGCCCTTTTGATTTTCTACTTTGACTATTTCGTTTGTAATAAGTTTTTTTTTTTATATTGACATTTATAGAAAACATTGGGGTGAAAAACCGTAATTTTGCTCAATTTTCGGATTATAAAATAAACCTCTAAGCATTTCTCAAGGCATTCACTCGCTAGTTCCCTTTCAACTTTTTGTTACGTAGAAACCGTGTCAACATTATTTTAAATTAGTTTTCCTTTTTCATATATTGATTTTTTTATTTTATTAAATTTTATATAATATTTAAATATAATAGTTATAATAAATATAATAGTAAATACATATGAGTTTCAATAATTGACTTTTTCTTTTAATTTTAAAATTTTAAATTAAAGTCTCATTTGTTTATTTATCTAAATTATTTGTTTAACTTAAAAAAAAAACATTTTAATTTTAATAATTCAATATTTTTCATATTTTTCTTATAAATTCAAAATTTTTAAATGTTTAAAATTTCATATATATTTTTTAATTAATTCAAGACCTAGTTTGTTATATAGACACTGTACCAGATTTTCTCTTGTATCCATTTTTTTTTTACTAACTCACAACATAAATAATTAATCTTTTAGAACAATCACAACTCACTTCTAACACTACTAGAAAAAGGACTTTACACACATTGACACATATCATTTTTGTGTCTGTCATACAAATTATGTCATTTTATGTAAAATTTTAAAGATTTATGAGAGACATTAAAGTCTTTCGTAAAATGACGCTATATTTTTTCAAAATTCATGATACATATAATGTTTGTTTTTATTGTGGGAAGTGAAATTTTTTTATTAAAGACACTTCTAGAATACATCTTCAGGGCTTAAGGTTAAATTTCATAAATCAAGGGTTTTTGGTATTGGTGCCTCCTCGTCGGAAACGGTGAATTGGGCTAACTTATTGGGATGTGCTGCGGGTGCTCTACCATTCGATTATCTTGGTGTCCCGGATGGCGCTAATATGAACCTAATTAAAAACTGGAAGCCGATTATCCAAAAGTTTCACTCCAAAGTATCCTTATGGAAGGCCAAAACTCTATCGTTTGGTGGAAGATTGACTTTAATAAAGTCAGTTCTTAGGAATCTGCCTACCTATTACCTATTATTATTCAAAGCTCCAATTGGTGTGCTAGATGAATTGGAGAATGTGAGGCGTTCATTCTTATGGGGTGGGAGTGACGAAAGAAAAATTCATTGGGTAAGTTGGGACAAGGTGCTGGCAGCCAAATGTGATGGGGGCTTGGGAGTGGGTTCCATAAAAGCCTTAAATATTGGGCTACTTGTAAAATGGTGGTGGTGACTAAAGAATGAGAGACATTCCCTTTGGGCCAGGGTGATATATGGGATCCACAACTTAGCGAATAAACCATTTGATTATCTTTCTAGAAAAACGTCTTGTGGAGTTTGGAATAACATTTGCAGATTAAAAAATGTATTGCTCGAGCAAGGCATTAACGTTCAAGATATTTTTAGATTGGTGATCGAATCAGGGAAGGAATCTATGTTTTGGTATGATTCTTGGTTAGGTTTAGGGAGCTTAAAGGAAAAATATCCCTCCTTATTTGAACTGGAATCTAGGAAACAATGCATTGTAAATGAAAAATTAGTGGTTCAACTTATGGATGGAATTGGAAGTCTAATCGTGCTAACCTGGGGTTAGAATCTGCTGTTAGTGATCTGTCTAATGACGTATCAGGTATTCGCTTAGGGATGGGTTCAGACCATTGGAGCTGTAAGCTAACTGCTGATGGAAGATACTCGGTATGTTCTCTGAGGAAGATGGTAGATTCTATGTATAGTAACTTCCCAGATACTTTGGATATGGTATGGAGTAAAGCGATTCCAATCAAGGTGTTGTGCTTCATCTGGAGGGCGGTCCAAGGCAGAATTCCAACAACTTTGGCTTTGGAGAGGAGGGGTACCAAGGTAAACTCATCGTTGTGCAGTGCCTTCATAGGGATGCCTGAAAGTATAGATCATGTTCTGATGGATTGTCCGCTTGCGACTGAGATACGAATTAAGATCTTGAGCTGATGTGGTGTATCAAGCAATCTGTTTTCTATCAATGATGTCAAGGATTTTCTACATCTGGCAGCCACCTGGTGTAACAACCAAAGGAAAAAGGAAAGGTTTGTTGTTATATGTTATGGCTTGCTTTGGAATCTATGGTGATTTAGAAACAAACGTTTATTTCATTCTGAAGTTACTTCGCCACTTCATGGGACTGAATGTATTAAGTCAATGGTCTTCTACTGGTTGAAGTACAGGGGTAAAAACAGAATATGTAGTTGGGATGAATGGTTAGTCTCTCCATTTAGTGGTTTGTAATCCTTGACCTGTATTTGTACTTTGTATTTTGGTCCCTCTTCTAGCTTCTTGCTAGATTTGGGTACCTTATAGTAATATATTTGTCGTTTCCAAAAAAAAAAAAAACAAAATTAATTCTGTTTATGATCTTCTTAAAACATGTTCTTGGAAATTTTTAAAACAATTTAATTCTTATAATTGTTTTTTTAACGTTGATGATTTAAATGTTTTTACTATTAGTTAAGTACCAACACAATTGTTTTTACACATGTATGTTAAAAAAGATTATCATTGTTTTTCAACAAGACTGAATGTATTGTTATTGTTCAAAAAGTCTATGTTTGAATGTTTTTGGTTGTTCACCATTAAATTGTAATATTGTGGTTTTGTAACTACTTTGCAAAAGTGTTTGTAATACTCTTGTATTGTAAACTTAAAAATCTATATAATTATTGTAATCAGGATAGAAACGAGATGAAAACCTGACACAAAGTAGACCAAAAACCAAAATGGATTGGCAGCCTAAATTGACCATCGAACCACCTGGTTACGGCCCACCCATAGTAACACAGGTAGCAACATGTTTTTCTCATGACCCAACACGATTTGGGACTACTCCTTTTCCTCATCGGCCATCTTTTGGTCCTTCCAAGGCGGGGAAACCTAGAGGAGGCAATAGTGACGACCCACCACCACCTTTAGTCTAGTTCACATAAATAAGTTATAGCGATTAGACATCAGCAACACCTTTTGTAAAGAGAGAGAATAAATTAATTAGTTTATTATATGATTAATAAATTGTAGTAAATGATTTATTAATATATTATATGATTAATATTTTAATTGGAAATAGATAGTTGATTTGTTAATTTATTATGTGATTAATAAACTAATGTGAAATAAGTAAGAATTGATTAATTATTAATCTATAATTAATTCATTATTAATTGGAATTAATTAAAGGTCGATGATTGAATTGTAATTGTTCTTAATTGAGCAAAAAAATGAAGATTCTAGAACCTATAAGTGGTAGACGAAATTTGGGAATGATTCTAAGGTTTCTAGAATATTCCTAAAGCTGCTAAGGATTACCATATTTGAATAATTAAATTATTATTATTTTAAATTCAAATCTAGGGTTTCTCTTATGACATCCACACTATAACTTGGACCCCAAGGATGCCTAATTTCATTCATACCTTTTCCAAGGCGATATTCTAGCCGAAATTCATCCTCTCCTCTCTCCTGTTGTCTTCTAGTTCTAGGGTTTGGGTGTGAGCCATTAAAGACATCATCCTTTTGGTGCTAAGCCTCCCAACACTAACAACTATAAGGGATTGATGTGATTTGTTTGCTATAACAAATCGAATGTATGAAACCCTAACTTGGTGTTTTGATTACATTAGGGTTCATGTTTGTTTTGTTGTTCATAGTATGTTACTTTCAAAGTGTTATGACATATATCCTTAAAGGTTGCATGTACCCTCTTAATTTTTAAGTGTTTTTACACATTGTACATGTATTTATAACCTATAAACCCCATAAGTGGTATCAAAGCTTATTGGTGTGTTTAACATTGAAAGTGCATGAGAAGAAGTGAACAAATCCAAAATTTTCGAAAAACTGTTTCTCACGACGTCACATGTCTTCTATCACATCATGAGATCGGTCTAAAACGATTTTCGGGATTTTCTACCCAATCTGATTTAGAGGGTTATTTTTTTAGTGATTATCTGTCTGCAAAAATCCGAATTTTAAATGCCTTATATGATTAAATATAAAACCCTATATATTAGGAGATAATCTTGGATATATAGTTTTTTAATTATAAGATTAATTAAATTGACTTGTGCTTATGGATTTCATAATAAATTTAATTATATGATTAATTAAAAGATAATTATAAATCCATGATTGGCTTAAATTGATTAATTAATTATAAGATTAATTTAGATAACTAATATTTAAACCTTGTGTTAAAAAAGGTTTTAAAATGTATCTTATACATATATAAAATCTTTATTACTATATATATATATATATATATATCAGTCGAATCAATAGTAGGTGTCATTCACGAAGCCACACTCTAAGAGTGGTATAAGGTAAAGGCCTATATAATGATCGTTGAATGGATGTCCTTTCCACCCACCGCTTCTTTGTATGATGGAGAGTCATTAGCCGAACAGGTTTGATAGGACATAATCTCAGTAAAAGTATAATGATATAAAGTAATAGAACCTTCTCTAAAAATCCCAATCTATTTACTTTAGGAAAAATGTGAAGTTGTATGTTGATCAATGAGAACGCACATCATTTCCTTATGAGTCATTAATGGAGCGTGTGTGGTTAACCAACAACACTAATGATGGACTATAAATAAGAAATGATGTAACAACTCGTGTTTATACTTGTTGATGGAGCATGTGTGGTTAACCGACACATCAATGAGAGATTATAAATCGATTGAAGGTGTTTAAGTGGGTTTGCATGGTTATTCACATCTTAATTATGATCATCGGCATCACAGTCACAACTGGTAAGAGCATAATCCATGATTAAACATGTCGTTGATTTTTGTAATGAAAATCTCAAAAGATCTAAGAGTTTCATGTGATTGAAATTGGTGAAATGGTTCTACCTAGCTAAAATAGTTTTTTGATATGACTACGAAATCCCTCTTCATTTTACAAAATGAAAATATGGATCCTAGACTTAGTTTAAATTTTGGGTTAATAATTAAGGATTAAAATCAACTAACTTGAATTCTCTCTTTTCCCACTTTTTTAATGTCAAATCAAGACAATAGTGGTCTTCCTTGTTCTTATGCAAATGGTTTTTCTCAATCTTCTGGAGATGGTCTTCCACATTTTGATCAAGGTGAAAATATCTTCCTTTCTGTGGGTAATGGTGGAATTGGACATCGTCCTCTTTCAAATCTTCCACATCCTCTTGATGTGACTTTCCCATCGTCATGTTTTCCTTAAGTTGAAAGATATGCGAATACTCAATCTCTATTGACATGTAAACATGAAGATGGAAATTATGTGATTTTGTGTGTGCGCATGTTTTGAAAATGAAATCGTACATTGACAAATTGGAAAGAATGGGTGTCGCGTTTCCAATGGAGCAAGCCATTGATTTGGTTCTTCTCTCGCTTCCAAAGTCATATGGTCACTTTGTTCAGAAATTTCATATGAGGAACCTCGATGTGACCCTTATTAATCTGACCCATATGTTGATAGTTGTTGAAGCAGAAATGCTTAATAACACAATTGAAGTAGAAATGAATAAGAGGTCTAATCCCAAGTGGTCCATGGAAATTGACAATGGTAACACTAGTGATTAAGAAAAGATTTCCCTTCTCATTCAAAAGGGATCAACCAAGGTTAAACCATTTGATTAAATGGTAAAAAGAAAGGCTCGTTTTGAGAACGTTCCACATGTTGACCCCAATAAGTCCATTTGTTTCTACTGCCAATTGAAGGAACATTGGAAGAGAAGCTGTCCAAAATACCTGAAGGATTTTAAAGATGGTTAAGTCAAGTCATGTGACTCTACTTCAGGTACATCCATTTATCTAACTCCATAAGTTCATATTCATTGATTCCTAATACATAATGTGATAATCACAATTTTATGGTATTCAAGGATATAAAGGAAAGAAGGAAGCTTAAGCAAAGTGAGTTAAATCTGATCGCGGGAAATGGACTTTGGTCCACATGGTTCGATGGTCAGAATTTAGACCTACTACTAGGGAGTTAGGATTTTTTTAATAGATTGTTGTTACTCTTTAGAGATGTCTAGAAATATAGTTTTTCATTTTATTCATTGTAAGGACAATTTCCAATTTTCTCTTTAATAAATAAAAGTGAAGTTTTGGTTTACATAACTGCCTCATTTTATATTTCCTTACAATGCCATAAATGAATGTGTTGATCATGTTTCTAATAATAGCAATGTTAATTGTGGATTTGATTCTTATGATATGACTTACAGTGTTGTCTTATTTGACCAAGTGAAAGGAATCTCATCACCAAGTTTCAATTAGACAAAAACTTAGAGTTGTACAATTCAAATTGTGTGATGCATGTGAATCTTGTTTATTGTAAAATTATGACTAATTCATTGTTTAAATTTTTATGTGAGGCAAGTGAATGGCAAATGGATCTAGTACATGGTAATATGGAATCTTCAGATCTACCACAAGGCACGATAACTTTATTTGTCATGATTTATTGATGCTTCAGTAAACACGATTTTGTTTATAAGATTAAGTAGAATTATGATGCCTTTGAAAAGGTTCAAAGAGTAGCAAAACGAATACAAGAATATATTAGACATAAATATAAAAGTTTCTCCAATCTGAAAAGAAATGAGAGTATTTTAGTATCATGTTTTTATGATCATCTTGGTAATTGTGGAATTGTTTCACAACTAATCCTCAAAGAACATCTTAGTGTAATTGCATGACTAAGAAGAGGAATCGAGCATTATTGGAAACATTTTGATTATAGATGAGTGTGAAAGAAAAAAAGATTTGTGCGGACAAGGTTTGAAAACTCAAACGTTGAATTAACTTAAGATCAATGTCTGTTGCTAATGAAGATCCAGTCAAGTCTGGTAAACCAGTCTTGTCTCGAAATTAAGATATTTAACAAAGTACTCAATATATGAATGATTAATAAGCATGAAAAATGTAAAGTGATTTAAGAACAATAAAAATGTAAAAAATAATGATTGATTGGATGATTCTTGGTACTGATGAGAAAGGTGAATGCTTTTCACTCATGCATACATAAAATGAAGCTTAATACTCCTTAACTAAACAATGAGTGATAAAAAGACAAATCTCATAAAGTGCATGGACTAGAAGACATTAACAGATCAACAATCTGACACAACCACTTTTGTTGATCTTGTCCCATGTATTGTACTATAAAACAATAACTACGAGACAAAATAGTACTAGGAACATTTAATGCACATTATAGACAAAAAATATCAAGAAACAAAAGATGCATCTCTAATTGATCTTCACTTCGGAAACAGTTCCACTTCGGAAGACATCTCACTTCAGAATTCTCTATCTCGAATTGCTAAAGGATCACTTTTCCATGTATCAACAATCTCCCCCTCAGTGATTTTATCAATCATTTGATTTATCAGTTAGCTTCATCAAACACAAATAGATAAGCACTTTGGAGCCAACTTCGGACCTTAATGTACCATCTGAGATGCTTAATGAATTTCTTTTTGACATGTTTGGAAGAATCACTCTTAGCAGCATTAGAGATGAACTTTTGAAGAATCTTGGTAAGAATAAGATGTTTTTCAAGCACTAGGAAAAATTCCTTTTGATTGGTCTTCTTCTTGATGTAGATGTAACCAAGTTCTGGTTCTTCGATTGGTCCTTCAGATAAGATCTAAGCTTCAGGTAGTTCGGTAGTGATCTAAGCTAGGAGATTTTCTATTCCAAACAGGTGAGTAAACTCTACATATGACCGACATAATTCAACAATGTAGCCCTTTAGGAATCTAATTGTAGCGTTGTAGGCTCCAATGCTTGATTCACTTGTTTGACGATCTTGAAAATGAACAGCTATAGTGAGAATATCGTTGGGATTCATCGAAGGGAGGTCTGAATCTGAGATGGTGATAGTGGATTCTCTATTCCGAGATATGAAATATTTATGCAAAAGATGAAAGATTTAGTATGCTCAATAATCATATTAAAGTGATATTGCTAATTAACATATTATACTAATGGGTCACACTAACAACAACTTGATATAATTGATTATTTATTAAAAATTGATTTTAATAAATATTCAATAAACTCTTATAATTAAATTGGAAATTATTTATTTCTAGGAAATAATAATTTTCATTAGCAAGTAACATTATATATAATTCATATGGTCTGAATTAATAAGTCAGACACAATATTTTGAACAAGATAAACTCTTTTTTCTTTTACCAAAAAGTTCAATTTTATATTTTATAAACTTGGTTTATAAAATATAAAGCTTTTGTCTTCTTCCTTTTATTATTTTTATAAAATAAGAGTCAAAAGACAAGAGTATGACTTTCAAATTAATTTATTCAAAAGTAATAGGTATGGGAGAAAGCATGGGGGAAAAGCTTGTCTAAAGGGATTAATGGTTAAGGACCATTAGATTAAGTCTTCACTTTAACTAGCTTAGAGGATTTCATGTTGTGTGCCCTTTTTTGATGGGTTTTAAGAATAACAACATCCTATGTGTTCATGCAACCCTAATTGATTTGGATCTTAGTTTTTCACTAATTGAACATGCAAAAGAAATTCTAAAGCCATAAACCTAGATCCAACTTATATAATTTGGAATTCATATATAAAAGGGTTAAGAAGATTACCTTGCTTGTTATATAGCAATAACAAGAATTCCTTGATTGTTCTTGACTGTTGAAAGCTTTAGTGCCCTAAATATTGCACCTCTAATGGTTCACAAACACTTGTAGCAAGAGGATGAGAAGGAGAGAGGAGAAAACTCTTAGAATTTCGGCTAGGGTTTCTTCAAGGAAGCATTGGCCGAAAATCACAAGACATGGGGTCCTTAAATAGCTGGTGGGTTGCTAAGGTTTCTGGAGGAAACCCTAATTTCCTGCTTAGGGATTAAGCAAACAATGGACCTCCCACTAGAAAGCCTTGGATGAATTCTATAGTGCTTTCTTATAGATTTCATCCAATGCATTCCAAAGGAGCCCAGCAGCCTAGTTTTGCAACTATCAATGATTTGAAAAAGAGTCCCCATTCTTTTAATCAGTTCCTTTAATCCCAAAATTAATTCCACATTAATTTCTGATCAAATACTGATTAAATAATATGATTTCTAATTAATATATTATTTTCATAATATATTAATAAATCATTTAGTAACCTCTCTCTCGATAAGTCATCATGTCAAGTTGCTAAAGTGAAGGCAACCCAAAAGGACCATGCTATAATCAAATCAATTTCATACCAATTATAGTTATGGGCTTAGACACCTAATCCAATAGTCTCCCACTTGGATAATTCTAATAACTATAATTGCAAGTATGACTTCAGAATCTGATTAGCAATTGTAGCTCTCAAAAGTTGTTGTCAAACTTTGACCCAGTCAGTGGTGTCCTTAAGATAAGTGATCATATAATCCTCCGTTCTGCAAGAGATCATGTGGAAAAAGACATGGAACAAAATCATTCTCATTTTACAACAATTTGTTTCCCGATTTCTGATTTGTTTGACAAAGAAATTAATTGAACGAATCAATTCAGTCCTGACAAGGCCCGACACATAAGGCAACACAAAATCATTGAGGGGCCCAAGATATCACTTTTACCCCTTGGGATAAAAGGAATAGATAAACTTTGACTTATATGTCTGTACTATTTACTCATCAAATTATACACAACAATGCAATTTATAACATCAAGTTACTGATGCGTTTATGCATTATCAATGCACAACCAACTTGTAAACAACAACTCATATATTTCGGTTTAAAGACTATATGATATTATCGTCTCATAATTACTCGTGATAAATTCCATAAAGTAATTTAAATGAGTGTGAGTTTAATCCAATACTCAAATCCCCATTTCAGGAGTACTCATGAACGTTGCAGCAAACCATTGCTATGTCTAAGCACTTTGACAATCTACAAGCCAATTCATGACAGTCTCGATTCACTACTTACTTCCAAAGTATTATCGATTGTGGATAATTTGAATAATCCAATTATTCTGGAAGTAAAACATGCAATGTTGAAACACAAAATAAACAATTGATAAAAGATAGTAAAAAAAATGTTTATATATAAATCTCCATTATATAATCACCAAATGTCAATTACATTTATCTATTACAAGTTTTTAAAAATATCTATCTAATCACTAAAACTAATATTGTCCTTAAGACCAATGCTCCGCGCATGCTGAATGTGGTTAATCCTACTCAGACCCTTTGTTAGGGGATTTGTAGGATTCTCTTATGACGATACACTCTTAACGATAAGGAGTCCTTCTACATGATTTCTAATGAAGTGGTATTTTCTGTCGATATGTCTGGATCTGCCATGATCCCTTGGTTCCTTGGTTAAGGTAACTACTCCTTCATTATCGCAAAAAAATCTCCATAGGCTCCTTTATGGATGACACAAGTCCAAGGTCTCCAATGAAGTTCTTCAACCAAATAGCCTCCTTTGACGCTTCGCTTGCAGCTATATACTCAAACTTATATGTTGAATCAGTCACAGTCTCCTGCTTGGAACTTTTCCAAGTTACTGCTCCTCCGTTGAGTGTAAACACCCAACCAGAATGAGAAGGGAAGTTGTCCCGGACTGTCTGAAAACTGGCGTCACTATAACCAGTCACTCTCAAGTCATCACTGCCATCAAGTACAAGGACCTAGTCCTTTGTTTTCGCAGATAATTAATAATATTCTTTACCGCTATCCAATGAGCTTTACCCAGGTTCCCTTGATATTGGCTAACCATGCTCAAAGCAAAAGCCATATCAGGACGAGTACATGTCATAGCATACATGATCAAGCCAACTACAGAAGCATATGGAACCCGACTCATTTCTGCTATCTCTGCATCGGTATTCAGACTCTGAGTCTTACTCAGCTTGGTATTGCTCTGGATAGGCAACTCTCCCTTCTTGGAATTCACCATGCTAAAACGCTTTAACACTTTATCCAAGTAAGTACTTTGACTAAGTCCAATTAGTCTTCTACACTTATTTCTCAAAATCCTTATTCTCAGAATATAGGCAGCCTCTCCTAGATCCTTCATAGCAAAACACTTTCCAAGCCAGGATTTAACTTCCTGCAAGGTTGGATGTCACACCCCCAAACCATAATGGCGGAAACGTTCGAGGGTGGATGACTTCATGTAGTATCATAACAGTTGAATGAATAGTAAAGAAAGCAAACACAACCACCATAAATATAATTTAAAAAGTTACATTGGTGCTTGTAAATACATGTTTCAAAATAAATTATATTATGATGATATAATAAGTTTTGAAATTGAAGCCTAAGCGTCCCTTCCCCAAAAGCTGTTGTTTACCTGTATTACTGAATCCCTGAGAAATACAAGTGGTTTTGAACAAGTGTCAACAATTAAGTTGGTGAGTTCATAAGCGTTTTTGTATAAGAATTGTATGCCTTCGTGTATAAAGTAATTGAGTTTGTTTCTAGGAAATCCAATATTTTCTATAAATGAATGGTAGTTTTAAAAGTTCCAAAAACCGGAATGCATAAGTATTTTCCATACTTTTTATAGTGTAAGTAGATTTATATATGTATATATAATCACTAAGGCGTTTGATAGCCCCGTAAACCAAAATGTTTTAATACTTTATATGAGTTTTATAATCGTACTATTGACCCAGACTGCCTGTAACAACGTTCTTCAGGCGTTCGAGTGTTATGACGTTTGTCACCCCAAACCTGTCGGTCTAACTGTAGCTAACAGTTTAGGTGCAGGATTGTCAATCCCGTATAGATCCATACACAAGTATCACGCTCTCTCTACAAGAGATTATGGTTTATAACACAGGACTTGAAATGCATGCTTGAAAGTACGTGAAGTCAAATGTCTCACAAAATTTAGTATCAAATAGATTGACGTATGAAAAGTCCATTTTCTTGTAAATGTAAGTATGTCCTATTTATAGTGTTTATAGTATGTAAAATATCATGAATATCTCGTAAACTATACCTATTATAGTTTTTCAAAAAGTGTGTTTCATTTGACTAATAAGCCTTGGTGTATTACCAACTTTGCATGTAAAGTATAACATTTGTAATAACGTTATTTTATTTATTTAACATTTATACACAAAATGTAGATAAAGCATTAGAAACTGTGTGTAACGATTTACATTTTTAAAAATAGTTTTTCTTGTGTTTCACTTGTATTTCCCTCCTAAAATATAGTAAATATGTAAAAATATAGGGGTATGAACTCACCTGGTAAGTTTGATGATTTGAAGAAAACGATGCTTTGCTTGGGCAGCACTTCGATCGGAAAGAAGTAGATTTTTCGGAAATCTCGCGGCTTCGAACTTCTGTCATAGCTTGGATAAGAAACCGGGATGTCGGGATAGTCTCGAGAGGGTAGAAGTATGAAATTTGGGAGAGACGGTGGTAAATTAGCAACCAAAAGTCGGAGCCCTCGCATCCTTTCTATAGGGCTGGAAGAGGTCTTGAACGCGAGGCGTTCCTTCATGCGTCATGGCTTACGAACTCCAGACTTTATGGACGATGGGACTGGGTTTTGAGTCTGCGAACACGGGGCATTCCCTTTGGATCAGCCTTGTACTTTGTGCCCCGATCTTTGAAATTATGTAACTTTCGCGTACGAGCTCCATTTTTGACGCTCTTTATATCCACACGTAGGTGAGATTATGGTCTACAACTTTTGTTTAGATTCTGTCGGCCAATTTTAATTTCATTTTTAATATTATATTTTTAATAGGCCGAGACAGGAAAAGTCCGTTAAAAATTCATAACTTTTTCATGCGACGTCTGTTTTCATCTGTCTTTTTACCGTTGTACTACTATTGTCGAGATCTTCAATTCTCTTTTAGGCTGTGTCATCTAAATATCGCTCGATCTTTATTTCGAGTTTTTAGTTGTCTACTGGTATTCCGAAACTTAGAAAAATCTTAACTTCTCCATACGAAGTCAGATTTGGACGTTCTTTTTATGTACGCTCATGGTTTAACCTAATCTAAGACTTTTGTTTAGATTCCTAAGGCTAAAAAGTATTTTATTGAAATTTTACTTTTCACACTTAATAGTGTTTACCGGTTTTGACGCGAATCTTTGATTGGTCATAACTTCTTCATTATAACTTGGATTTGAGTGTTCTTTATATTTCGGAAAACCTTGACACAATATCTATAATTATATGTATCCCAATTGAGACTTTTGAACATTTCATTTTTGACGCTATTTTTATTTATTTATTAATTAAAAAATAGATCACAATACTTGACTTAGGTTATTACATTGACTTGAAATATCAGGTTGTCACATCATCCCTCCGTTAGAGAGAATTTTGTCCCAAAATTTATTCTAAGATAAGTATTTATGGACTAGGGAAAAGATGCGGGTATTTTTGTTTCATCCGATCTTCACGTTCCCATGTGTATTCAGGTCCTCGCTTTGCGTTCCAGCGGACCTTCACAATGGGTATGCGACTTTGTTTTGTTCTTTTAATTTCCCTATCCATGATTTCTACTGGTTCTACGAAGTGGAGACTCTCGTTGATTTCAATTTCGTCCAGAGGGACGACGAGGGTCTCATCGGACAAGCACTTCTTTAATTTTGACACATAAAAGGTAGGATTTACGTTATTGAGTTCATGCGGTAATCGATGCTTGTATGCTGCCGGGCAGATCCTGGAAAGGATCTCGAATGGTTCGATATAACTTGGATTTAGTTTCCCATGTTTTCTAAAACGTATTAATCCCTTCCAGGGAGAGACCTTCAATAGCACTCGGTCCCCAACCTGAAATTCCAAGGGCTTCCGTCTTTTGTCCGCATAACTCTTTTGTCTGTCTCTTGAAGCTTTTAGTCGTTCCCGGATTTGGACAATCCTCTCGGTCGTTTCTCTTATGATTTTAGAGCTTGTGAGAGTGATGTCAGGTATTTTTCCTCTAGCTAGTTGTGTGTCACCCACTTTAGCCAAGCATAGAGGTGATCTGCACTTGCGGCCATAGATGGCTTCGAATGGAGCAACCTTGATGCTAGTGTGATAGCTATTGTTGTACGAGAACTCGACTAGCGGTAAATGGGTATCCCATGCTTTACCAAAATCAATCACACAAGCTCTTAGCATATCTTCCAAGGTTTGAATGGTCCTCTCACTCTGTCCGTCAGTTTGTGGATGGTAAGCGGTACTCATGTCTAGTCTCGTCCCTAGAGATTTTTGTAACGACTGTCATAACCGTGAGGTGAATCTACTATCCCTATCGGAGATAATGGAAATTGGTACACCATGCAGTCGCACAATCTCCCTGATGTATGATCGAGCTAGTTTCTCCATCTTGTCAGTTTCCTTTATTGGTAGGAAGTGCGCAGATTTGGTTAATCTGTCGACGATCACCCAGATGGTGACAAGTCCACCCGCTGTTTTGGGTAACTTGGTTATGAAATCCATGGTTATCCACTCCCACTTCCAATCAGGTATTTCAGGTTGTTGTAACAATCCCGAGGGATTTTGGTACTCTACCTTGACTTTGGCGCAAGTCAGACACTTGCCTAAATAGGCAGCAATTTCAGATTTCATGTTCGGCCACTAATACAATTTCTTGAGGTCCAGATACATCTTGTCTGAACCGGGATGCACGGAGTATCGAGTCTTTGAGCCTCATTCATGACAATGTATCTAAATCCACCAAACTTCGGTGTCTAGATCTGATTCATGAAGTAACGAACTCCGTCACCCTTGACTTCAAGATTCTTATCCATTCCTCTTAAGGCTTCACCAGCCATGTTTTCGGTTTTCAAGGCTTCCATTTGAGCTTCCTTGATTAGCATGGATAGGTGTGAATGGATCGTCATGGTTAAGGATATCACTCAGCTCCTCGAGTTTCCTTTCGACTGAGAGCATCAGCTACTATATTAGCTTTTCCCGGATGATAACGAATCTCGCATTCCTAATCGCTTAGTAGTTCAACCCATCTCTCTGTCTCATGTTGAGTTCTTTTTGGTTGAGAATGTGCTGAAGGCTCTTATGATTGGTGAAGATTGTGCATTTTGTGCCGTAGAGATAGTGTCTCCAGATCTTTAGAGTGAAAACGACTGCTCCCAGCTCGAGGTCATGGGTAGTGTAGTTGACTTCGTGCATCTTGAGTTGTCTCGAGGCATATGCGAGGACCTTTCCTCGATGCATTAGAACACATACAAGACCTTGGTTTGATGCGTCGCAGTAGACCACAAAGTCTTCTGTTCCTTCTGGCAGAGATAATATAGGTGCGTTGCATAGGGCTTGTTTCAGTGTTTGGAAAGCAGCATGTTGCGTTTCTCCCCAGTTGTAGGTTACACCCTTCTAAGTCAGGGCGGTAAGTGGTTTGGAAATCTTTAAGAAGTTTTGTATGAATCTTCGGTAATAGCCAGCAAGGCCCAAGAATTATCGGATTTCCGTTGGAGTTCTTGGAGCTGACCAGTTCTCGATTGCCTTGAGTTTGGAAGCGTCCACGTGTATCCCTTCTTTTCTGACCACATGACCAAGGAAATCTACTTTCCGAATCCAAAATTTGCACTTTGAGAATTTTGCGTATAACTTCTTTGCCCTTAATGTTCCCAAGACTTGCAGGAGGTATTGACTACGTTCTTCTTTACTCTTCGAATAGATGAGTATATCATCTATGAACATGATCAAAATTTTTTCCAAAAAAGAACGACATAGTCGGTTCATTAAGTCCATGAACACTTCCGGTGCATTTGTTAATCCAAAGGGAATCACTACAAAATCGTAGTGACCATAACGAGTTCGGAAGGCCCTATTGCGAACATCTCCTTCCAGGACTCGCAGCTGATGATACTCGGATCTTAAATCGACCTTTGAGAAGTAGCTTGCTCCTTGGAGTTGGTCGAACAGATCGTCTATGCGCGATAGAGGATATCGGTTCTTGATTGTGAGCTTGTTTAGTTCTCGGTAATCGATGCACGTGTGAAAGGATCCATCCTTCTTCTTTATGAATAGGACTGGTGCTCCCCAAGGTGAGAAGCTCGGCCTGATGAATCCCTTGTTGAGTAGCTCGTTTAGTTGGCTGGATAGTTCTTGCATTTCTATCAGAGCTAGACGGTACGCCGATTTTGCTACTCGGGTAGCTCTGGGAATCAAGTCGATTCTGAACTCGACTTGACGTTCTGGTGGAACTCTTGGAAGATCTTCAGGGAAGACTTTGGGGAAATCGCGGACTTCTAGAATGTCTTTGATGTCTTTTGTTTCTTTTTCCTTATCTACCATGTGGGCTAGGAAGCATGGTATTCCTTGCACAAGTATTTTTGTGCTTTGACGCAAGAGATGATGTGTAAATTGGTACTGGGTTTGTCACCATAAATGATAAGAGTTTCGCCATTTGGCAGATTAAGGCGAACGGCTCTTTTCGTGACAAAGTATATCGGCATGGTGAAGGCTTAACCAATCCATACGGATGATGACATCAAAGCTTCTTATAGTGATCGACATTAGATCGATTTGGAACGAGTGTTCATTTACATCTAGCGTGCAACCTATGTACGTATTGTTTGTGCTTTTTGTTTTTCCGTTTTCCATTTCTACTGTAAATATCTTATTAAGTGATTGGGGGTTTTGTTTAAGTAAGTGTTTGAATTCATGGCTCACGAAACTCCCCTCCACACCACAATCAAAGAGTATACATTTATAAGTGCTATTGAGGAGAAACGTACCCGTAACCACCGTGGGATCAACTATTGCTTCGTTATGCCATATTGTCAGCACTTTTCCTACACCGCCAACATTCCTCTTAGGGCAATCTCTCTTGTAGTACCCAACTTCACCACACCCATAACATGCTTGGCCCACACCGACTCCAGGAACTTGGGTGATTTCTCGTGCCGGTGCCTTACAGAAACGAGCAGTGTGCCCTTTCCTGTTGCAGTTATTACAGTGCATCTCCCGATAATTTCCGTTGTGATGGAAATTACATTTTCCGCACTTTGGTAGGTTTCCAGCATATTGCTTTGCTGGTGTAGGGATAACAGGAACAACGGTGGGAGTAGTAGCGGCATGGACTGCCACTATATGTTGTTTCTTGGAAGGTTCTTGCGAAGATTGACCCTTCCTTTTGTTCCAAAACTTCTTCTTCTTGTTGTTGTTGGTATTGTTGTTGTTGTTGTTGTTGTTGGTATTGTTATTGTTTTTGTTGATCCCTATAGGTTGCTTCGGAACAATAGTCATGAATCCTTGGCAGACACCATGGTCAACTAGGGACTATGCCAGTTGTTTGGTACTATTGAAAGTAACTAGCTTGGAAGCTAGTACACTTCCTTGAATCTGGGGTGACAGTCCCCAGATATACCTCTCGATCTTCTTGCTCTCTAGAGCAACCATTCCCCGGAAAAGTATGGCTAAGTCACTGAACCTATTGGTATAGGTCGTGATGTCTAAGCCTACCATAGTAAGGCCCCAAAGCTCTTGCTCGAGCTTCTGTACTTCGCCTCCCAGGCTGTACTCTTGCATGAGCATGTGTTTCAGGTTTTCCCATCCCATATAGTTAGCCACTACCAGAGTTAGTGACTTGACGTGGCCATTCCACCATGTTAGGGATCGTTCGGAGAAAGTGCATGCATCATATTTTACCTTGCTCCCCTCTGGGCCTGAGCAGATATCGAATACTGCTTCCGTTTTCTCTATCCATTAGGATAGAGCCATTACTCCTCCAGTCCCATTAAAGGATATGGGTTTGCTGTTGGTGAAGGCCTTGTAAGTGCATTCCCAGGAACGACCCTGGTGTTGGCCATTTGTAGAGCTATTTATTCCTCGGCCTGACCCATTGTTACTCATTTGTGCCAGCGTTGCTGCCACAGCAACTGTTACGGCAGCCTGAAAAACAACATTGTCCATTGATGGGGGGGGGGGGGTGGGTGGTGGTGGTGGTGTTCCTATAGTATTGATGTGTCGGGGATTCCTTCTTGGCGGCATGATTCTGCCATAAGTTAAAAGATGAATTCTTGATAAGTCTTCTTAGTATTTATATGCTTTACGTTCCGAACATTATCGAATTTGTAAGTTAATTGCGAAATAGAAACTTACAACAATAAGTACATGATATCCTTAGTATTTTAAGAACTTAACGAAATATCCAATGAGATAATAAATGCGTGTCAATCTCATTGATATTAATATTCGATACATCGATCAGGAAAATTTGACCTTAACACAGGTCTAGAGTACATCAATGAAAATGGGAAAATTTGACAACATTCAGACCCTCGAATTGTGTATTCACAATTCGTTGGGTTTACATACATAAAGGAAAGAGCAGCACCAACGCTCACTCGATAATTCTATACATAGTGCAAGAAGTACGGTGCTTTACTCTGAGCGAGGGTACGATGTGGACCATGGTATGTGGCCGTGGAAGTCTGAGCTCGAGCTACTTGACGTTCAGCCTCGATGGCGCACCTCTCCATTGTGGCTTGGTTTTTCCGGAACTCCCTCACCTCGGCTCTAGCAGCGGTAATGTCGTTCTGAAGGGAAAAGGTGTGCTTTATTGTTCAATCATGTTCTTCGTTTAGGTGATGAAGATGTACCGCCGTGATTTGGGCAGTGGCACCAACGTCCATGATCTGGTTGGCGTTTACCTTAGCTTGCTCACCTTGGTTGGCAATGTGACGAACCATGACAGGGAGTGCTCTCTCAGCCAAACCCCCGTTACTGAGGTTATAAAAGCCTTGTCCCATGCCGTAGGGTGGACGTTGTCCTTGTTCCCTACTCCATCGTTTCAGATCTATAGTCTAGCGGGGTGCTGGGCCCTGAAAGTTCTATCGGGGGTTTGGTGCTTCCTGGGGAGGTTTGTAGATCTCGGGTTCTGAGTCAATGCCCTCATCATCTGTTTCTTCTTCTTCTTCTTCCTCCTCCTCCTCCCCTTCTTCTTCTTCTTCTTCTTCTTCTTCTTTTTATTCTTCTTCTTCCTCTTCTTCGAGATCCTCTTCTGGATCTTCCTCGGGATCCTCTTTTGGATCCTCCTCGACCCAACCTCCATTGCCCTTGTTTGGGTAGTAGGGATCCCTGGGGATATGAAATCCTGCCATTTCGTCTGATCGAGAATAGAGATAAGAAAATCATATACAATAACTAAGTGTAAAGAGGAAATTTTATGACAAGACCTACACCGAGTCCTCCTATAATTACCTAGTGTATATAAATCACATACAATGGAGATCGAATGGACCGTTGGATAAGTAGCTTCACTCTAAGTCCACATCCAAACAAGGAAAAGAACCTAAAGCGAAATCATAAATCCTAAGCCTATGCAACCTCAATCATGTGTAACCTTAAAGTATGCACTTTTCAATTATAGACCTGTGAGTGAAGGTTTTTAGTTTTTATAAGCTTAATTTCATTTAATTAACGATCCTAGTTCTAACGAAATGTCGAGGTTTACTCGCTTATTACAATTTTAATAGTGTCATAAATACTCCTATAGTATTTAAATTTGTAAGTTTGATTCTAGGGTTACTTTGGTAAGTTTTTTAATTGTTGCTCACTACGACTATTCCCCGACATATGTTGGTCATATCTCGGATAAATATAGTTGATCAGGCTATATATTCATCCTATATCTGATTACATATTCCGAGGCCTAGTCATAGTGTCCAACATGTCTTAATACTTTTGTATAGCTCTTACTATGACATTAAAGTGTTGCATACATGTATTCGTACATTTATGAAACTAACATATTTATTTAATGAAGTATGGTTGGTGTGAAAGCGTTTTGTCAGAGAGTTTTAGTCCCTTTGCATTTATACTTTGTATATCTTATGTGGTTCGATATACTTAGTTCACTATAAACAATGCTCTGATACCAATCTATCACACCCCCAAACCAGAACGACAGAAATGTTCGAGTGCGGATGACTTCATGTAGTATCATAATAGTTGAATGAATAGTAAAAAGAAAGCAAATACAACCACCATAAATATAATTTAAAAAGTTACATTGTTGCTTGTAAATACATGTTTCAAAATAAATTACATTATGATGATATAATAAGTTTTGAAATTGACGCCTAAGCGTCCCTTCCCCAAAAGCTGTTGTTTACATGTATTACTGAATCCCTGAGAAATACAAGTGGTTTTGAACAAGTGTCAACAATTAAGTTGGTGAGTTCATAAGCGTTTTTGTATAAGAATTGTATGCCTTCGTGTATAAAGTAATTGAGTTTGTTTCTAGGAAATCCAATATTTTCTATAAATGAATGGTAGTTTTAAAAGTTCCAAAAACCGGAATGCATAAGTATTTTCCATACTTCTTATAGTGTAAGTAGATTTATATATGTATATATAATCACTAAGGCGTTTGATAGCCCCGCAAACCAAAATGTTTTAATACTTTATATGAGTTTTATAATCGTACTATTGACCCAGACTGCCTGTAACAACGTTCTTCAGGCGTTCGAGTGTTATGACGTTTGTCACCCCCAAACATGTCGGTCTAACTGTAGCTAACAGTTTAGGTGCAGGATTGTCAATCCCGTATAGATCCATACACAAGTATCACGCTCTCTCTACAAGAGATTATGGTTTATAACACAGGACTTGAAATGCATACTTGAAAGTACGTGAAGTCAAATGTCTCACAAAAGTTAGTATCAAATAGATTTACGTATGAAAAGTCCATTTTCTTGTAAATGTAAGTATTTCCTATTTATAGTGTTTATAGTATGTAAAATATCATGAATATCTCGTAAACTATACCTATTATAGTTTTTCAAAAAGTGTGTTTCATTTGACTAATAAGCCTTGGTGTATTACCAACTTTTCATGTAAAGTATAACATTTGTAATAACGTTTTTTTTTATTTATTTAACATTTATACACAAAATGTAGATAAAGCATTAGAAACTGTGTGTAACGATTTACATTTTTAACAATAGTTTTTCTTGTGTTTCATTTGTATTTCCCTCCTAAAATATAGTAAAGATGTAAAAATATAGGGGTATGAACTCACCTGGTAAGCTTGATGATTTGAAGAAAATGATGCTATGCTCGGGCAACACTTCGACCGGAAAGAAGTGGATTTCTCGGAAATCTCGGGGCTTCGAACTTTTGTCAGAGCTTGGATATGAAACTGGGATGTCGGGATAGTCTCGAGAGGGTAGAAGTATGAAATTTGGGAGAGAAGGTGGTAAATTAGCAACCAAAAGTCGGAGCCTTCGCATCCTTTTTATAGGGCTGGAAGAGGTCTCGAACGTGGGGCGTTCCTTCGTGCGTCATGGCTTACGAACTTCGAACTTGATGGACGATGGGATTGGCTTCTGAGTCTGCGAACGTGGGGCATTCCTTAGGAACGCAGGGTGTTCCCTTCTGACCAGCCTCGTAGTTTGTGCCCCGACTTTGAAATTCCATAATTTTCGCGTACGAGCTCCGTTTTCGACGTTCTTTATATCCACGCGTAGGGGAGATTATGCTATACAACTTTCGATTAGATTCCGTCAGCCAATTTTAGCTTCATTTCTAATATTATATTTTTAACAGTCCGGGACAGGAAAAGTCTGTTAAAAATTCATAACTTCTTCATACGACGTCCGTTTTCGTCTGTCTTTTTACCGTTGTACTACTATTGTCGAGATCTTCAATTATCATTTAGGTTGTGTCGGCTAAATATCGCTCGATCTTTATTTCGAGTTTTTAACTGTCTACTGCTATTCCGAAACTTAGAAAAATCATAACTTCTAGGGATGAGCATATGGACTGGGGAACCGGCACCGGAACCGAAACCGAAACTTGATGGAACCAGTCGGGCCGAGACCGGGACGTTATTTTTGTGGATTTTTGGAACCGGGAAATGGTAGGAACCGGAACCGATATAACCGGAACCGGTAGAACTAGCAAAAACTGGTAGAACCGGCAAAAACCTGAACCGTATGATGCTATTTTTCGAGGACCGGTTCCAACTTTTGAGAACACGACAAGAACTGGTAGGAACCGGGAACCGGTAGAACCGCCGGGTTGGTTCTGTTTTTGATTTTGGCCGAAGCCGGTTCCCGGGTCGGGTCCGGTTCGGGCCGGTTCCGACCGGTTCGGTCCTTTTTCTCATCCCTAATAACTTCCTCATACGAAGTCGGATTTGGATGTTCTTTTTATGTACGTTCATGGTTTAACCTAATATAAGACTTTCGTTTAGATTCCTAAGGCTAAAAAGTATTTTATTAAAATTTCATTTTTCACACTTAACAATGTTTTACTGGTTTTGACGCGGATCTTTGATTGGTCATAACTTCTTCATTATAACTCGGATTTGAGTGTTCTTTATATTTCTGAAAACCTTGACACGATATCTATCATTTTATGTATCCCAATTGAGACTTTTGAACATTTCATTTAAGACGCTATTTTTATTTATTTATTAATTCAAAAACAGATTACAATACTTGACTTAGGTCGTTATATTGATTTGAAATATCGGGTTGTCTCATTGGAACTTCATTTCCTATGAGCAGTATGTCATCAGCATACTGTACTAGAAAGTTAACTATACTCCCACTGGCTTTTACATATATACTGGAATCATCCTCACTTCTAGAGAAACCAAACTCTTTGACCTTCTCATCAAAGCAAATATTCCATCTGCAAGAAGCTTGCTTCAATCCATAGATTGATTTCTCAAGCTTACAAACTCCATTGGGGTATTTAGCATCCATAAAACCTTCTGTCTGACACATGTAAACATCTTCAGCTAGCTTCCCATTAAGGAAATTGGTTTTGATATCCATCTGCCAGATTTCATAATCATGAAATGTATTAATGGCTAACATAACCCTAATGGACTTGATCTTGGCCATTGGTGAGAAGGTCTCATCATAGTCAACCCCCAGGGTTTGAGTAAAGCCCTTTGCAACCAGTCGTGCCTTGAACGTGTACACCTTTCCATCCATGTCAGTCTTCTTCTTGAAGATCCATTTGCACCCAACTGTCTTGCGACCTGGTATATTATCAACCAAGTTCCAAACTTGATTGTCATGCATGGACTGGATCTCGCTGCCCACTGCCTTTTTCTACTTAGCAGACCCAGGGCCCGCCATGGCTTCCTTTAGTTATTAGGTTCATCCAAATTTATCAGTGTACTATCACCGATAAATGTATCACCTTCTGTTGTTATATGGAAATCGTAAAACACAGGTGGAACACTAACCCTACTGGAATGCCTAAGAGGTAATGACTGGTTAATCGGTTCAATAAAAATTTCTTCCTCGGGTTGAGTGCCAGTGTTGGAGGTTCCTTCATCGCTTGACTCTTGAATTTCTTCAAGATCAATTATACTCCCACTGTCCTCTTTGCATATGATTTCCTTCTTGCAGAAAACTCCCCTTCGTGCTACGAAGACCACGTTCTCACTAGGTCTGTAGAACAAGTATCCAAAGGACTTATGTGGGTAGACGATGAAAATACACCGCTCACTTCGAGGTTCAAGCTTCTCTTGAGTCTCTCGTCTAACGAAAGCTTCACAACCCCAAACTTTGATATGTGCCAACGAGGGAACTTTCCTTGTCCACATCTCTTGAGGTGTTTTGGAAATATTCTTTGTCAGGACTATTTTAAGGATGTCGGTGGCAATCTCTAAGGCATACCCCAGAATGATATAGAAAGTGAAACTCGACTCATCATGGAACGAACCATGTCCAACCGGGTTTGATTACGCATCTCATCCACACCATTAAGTTGTGGTGTCCTAAGAGGTGTCGATTGTGAAACAATTCCACATTCCTTAAGATAGTCATGGATCTCGATACTAAGATATTCACCACCCCTATCGGATCTGAGCATCTTGATCTTCCTGCCCAATTCATTCTCGACTTCATGTTTGAACTCTTTGAACTTTTCAAAGGTTTCTGACTTATGCTTGATTAAGTATATATATATATATATATCCATATCTGCTATAATCATCAGTAAAAGGATCATAAAATCGATTCGCATCCCTTGTGGTGGATTTGAAGGGCCCAGACACATCGGTGTGTATGAGATCCAAAAAACCCTCACCTCTTTCACAAGTACCGGTGAAAGGTGATTTGGTCATCTTTCTAAGAAAACAAGACTCACATGTATCATCCGATCTAAGGTGAAATGATTCCAACACTCCATCCTTTTGGAGTTGGGCAATGCGCTTCTTGTTGACATGTCCAAGACGACAATGCCGCAAGCATGCTTTGTCTAAACCATTAGACGAATCAATGTGTAACACGCTATTTTCCTAAATTGTCTACAACCATCATAGTTTCATATACACCATCACAAGGCAATGCTTCAAAATAATATACACCATTATAATAAGCATTAATAAAACCAGTTTCATTATTAAATGAATATCTAAAGCCTTGTCTGTACGAACCATGAAAAGAAATAATATTCCTCGTCATTTCTGACGAGTAGAAACAATTATTCAAGTCTAAACATAATCCACTACTAATATTTAACGAATAAACACCGATCTTGGTAATAGGTGACGATCTCCTATTGCCCATTATCAGGTTCATCTTCCCAAGCTCCACATTCATACTTTCTCGTAGTCCCTGTAAGTCAGAGCAAATGTGAAAACCACATCCTGTATCAAGGACCTAAGAATTAGAAGGCGATTAATTTTTAGACAAAATAGTTTAAATACCTACCGAGGAAGGCTTAATCTTGCCATTCTTGATGTCCCGCAGGTACATGGGGCAGCTTCTCTTCCAATGCGCCTTGTCTTGGCAGCAGAAACACATTACATCTTTTTGGATCAGAGGTAGGGGGAGCAGAACCAGATTTTGCTTTGGGTCCAGTAGAAGAAGACCCATCATGAGTCTTTCCCTTCCATCTTTGCTTAGAGGGATCTTTCCTCTTTTCCCCTTTCCTTATCTAATAGCCAGGACTGGAGCAGCAGTAAGAGTGGATTCAACAACTTTTCCTTTCAATCTACTTTCAGCAGTTCTCAAAGAGCCTTGAAGCTTACTCAAGGTGACTTCCTCATTGCTCAAATGATAAGTCATTTTGAACTGATCATAACAAGGAGGCAATGAGTGTAAGACTATGTCAATAGCCACCTCCTCATCGAAGTTCACATTCAACTTGAGTAAACAATCCACATATCTCTGCATACGTTGCAGGTGGGTTGTGACAGACTCTCCGTCCGTCATCTTCGTGGTAATAAGTGACCTGACTATCTCATACCATTATTGACACACACTTTGATGGTACTTCTCCATCTAGTCTTGGCACATCACGTAAGGCCGATAGTCCTCATAGAACCGCTGTAGCTCAGGAGTCATAATGGCCACTAGAATGCAAGACACCTTAGTAGCATCCTAGCATTGGTCCCTATACTCAGCCATTTCTTCCGGAGTAGCGTTGGTTTTGTCTATCTCATTTAACTGTTTGTCGAGGACGTATTCCTTGTCCTCGTAATGCAAGGCCATTCAGATGTTACAGATCCAATCTTTGAAATTGGAACCATCGAATGTGACCCTTGCGCAAATGTTCAAGAGCGAGAAAAAGTTAGCAGAGTTGTTGTTGTTGTTGTTGGAGGAGCCAGAAGCGTTGTTTGAGGCCGACATCTTGAAAAGAAGAAAGACAAGTTTTGATTAGATAAGGAATCCTTAATATAACACCCAAAATGAAATATTAAGGCTAGGACCCAACACAATAATTCACAATTCGGAAGAGGGATGCCGTAATCCAATTGTTAATTAATTGATGGTAGGTAAATGACGATTTACCAATTCCACCGTGAAAAATGAATTAGGTTTTAAATGAAATGAAATTCCTAGATCTTTTGAGATTCATTGAACTATTCAATGGCATGTTTAATCTCGGTGATGCCCTTCAAGTTTGTGACTGGGATATCGATGATCACAAACAAGGTATGAATAACCATGCAAATTAGCTTGGTACTCTCGTTGTCATTTACCACCTAATCAATGTGCCAGTTAACTACACATGCTCCATTGATCAATGATAATTTACGAGCTACCCATTGTCACCCAATTTAGTGTTCCGGTTAACCACACATGCTCCAGTAATGACTTGACAAAGTGCAATGTACAATTTCATGGAATAGCATCAAATTCACATTTTCCTAAAGTAACTAAGATTAGAAATTTATAAAAGCATTTAGTTACTTTATATTTATCATTATACTTATTAATGAGATATTAATGTCCTATCCTACCCGTTCGGCTAATGACCCTCCACTAATCAAGGAAGTGGTAGGTGAGAGTGAACACCCATTCAACCATCATTTTATAGGCAGTTTCCTTATACCCCCTTATAGATCGACTTCGTGAATGAGGCCTACTAACGGTAAGAATGATTATTCTTATACATATATAATATTAGACCTTTAATTTTATATAGTATAAGGGTGTATTTTAAACTTTTAAAATGCTTGGGTTTTAGAATTTAATATTTCAAAATTAAACTTTTAATTAAATTTTAAATTCCAAAACTAAAGGCTATAATTTGAAACTTTTAAAAATTACTAGATCATATTTTAAATAATTAAATTAATCAAATAATTTTGTCATTATCTTAAAATTTGACCTAATCAATCTTATTTGATAAGAAAATCAGATTACATTTTAGAAAATTCAATTTAAAGCATTAAAAACGAATTATGGTAATTATCCTAATCCAAACAAGATCATAAAATCGAAAAATCAGGCATCTGATGAGTCAACTCGTCAAGCCAGACTATGAACTCGTCGAGCTCCTCATTGAACTCGTCGAGTTACGTAAACAGATTGCAAATCTGTTTTTGTTTCAGCTTTGGACAGATCACAAATGCATCAAATTCAATTGAAAAACATCATAGGCTCTGGTACCACTGATGGGTTTTGAACATAACAACATCCTATGTGTTCATGAAACCCTAATTGCTTTGGAACTAAGTTTTTCACTAATTGAACATGAAAAAGAAATTCCAAATCAATAACCCTATATATAGCATATATATTTTGAAGTTCATATATAAAAGGGTTAAGAAGATTACCTTGCTTGTTATATAGCAATAACAAGAATTCCTTGATTGATCTTGACTCTTGAAAGATTTAGTGCCCTAAATGGTTCACCTCTAATAGTTCACAAACACTGGTAGCAAGATGATGAGAAGGAGAGAGGAGAAAACTCTTAGAATTTCAGCTAGGGTTTCTTCAAGGAGACATTGGCCGAAAATCACAAGACATGGGGTCCTTAAATAGCTGGTGGGTTGCTAAGGTTTCTGGAGGAAACCCTCATTTCCTGCTTAGGGCTTAAGCAACCCATGGGCCTCCTGCTAGAAAGCCTTGGACGATTTCTATTGGGCCTCCCTATAGATTTCGTCCACTCCATTCCAAAGGAACCCAACAGCCTAGTTTTGCAACTGTCAATGATTTGCAAAACAGTCACCATTCTTTTAATTAGTTCCTTTAATCCGAAAACTAATTCTGAATTAATTTCTGATCAAATACTAATTAAATAATATGATTTCTAATTAATATATTATTTTCATAATATATTAATAAATCATTTATTAACCTCTGTCTCCATAAGTCATCCTGTCAAGTTGCTAAAGTGAAAGCAACCGAAAAAGACCATGCTACAATCAAATCAAGTTCATACCAATTATATTTATGGGCTTAGATACCAAATCCAACACATCTTTACATGTAAATTTCGAAATTTCTATGCTCTCCCTCATTTTCTCTTGTTTTGTTAAGAACACTTAAAGATTACTTGCATTTATACTCTCTTGAAGTTCATACTTTGGTTATAAACTTCAAGCTTAAGAGTTATATGAGTTTTACAAGACTAGCATCTTACATCTTGTTGAGTCATTGTTGGTGTCTCAAAGGTTCCATATTCTTCATCAACTTTCAAGCCTCCCAAGAGGACTCAAAGAACAACAAAGGTTGTTATTTGTTCATCCTTTCTACGGTTGGTGTTTTAATATTTCTATAACTTGCAAGAAGATCCTTGGTGGGTATAAAATGTTTATATTATTTTAAAAAAATTTAAGTCTTCCATTTGCCATATTTTATAGTTTTTGAAACTATTTTTGAACTAAAATTCAACAATTGGTATCTAGAGCCACCTTGCAAGTTTGGTTAGATTTTTTTGATTTTTGGAAATCTTAGTTTTTAGAGAATATGGATAACTTGTTTTTGTATAAAAATAAATTCATACATATTTTCTATGACAACTTTATATTTGTTATTTTATGTGACAAAAGTTTCATGCATTTTTTGTCATTTAAAGTTGTCTTAGAAAAATAAAGATTGTTTTATGTGTATGTTGATGTGTATAATGTGCATAAAATAGCCAAAGACCATTATGATTGTTGTGTTGTTGTGTTGTTGTGTTTGTTGTTTTTGTTATAAAATGGTTGTAATAATTTATTTATTCATATGGTAAGTAATAATTAAATAAATTAGTTTTCTTGAGTATTTATGTACAGTATTAGATTTGTTTTTAGAAATAACTTTTTTTACAAAATGTAACAAGAAATGAAGTTGGAGCCATTTTTTGAAGACAAAAAGGAAAATTTCGAGTTCATCACGTGTTGGGCAGAAACATAAAACTTTCTGAAAAGTGTCATGAAAGCTGAAACTTTTCCTTTAAAGAAGCCTTTCAAATCTTTTGCAAGCAATGTTTATTTACTCAAGTGGGAGCTTCTAGAACAACATTACAAGAATATTTTTTTGGTCCCGTTTAAATGTCCCTTTAGGAATGGACTTGACATCTTTTGTATTGGCTCACATAAAATGTCTTTGGTTGGTTATGTTTATGTACACATCTTTTTATGCATGTTTGTGTTGTTTATTTTATGCAATTATTATGTGTGGTTGATAAATTAATTTTTCACATGCTAAAGTAATTTTGGATAAATAAACATCACATGGAGTTTGTTTTTCAAAATTGGACATAAGATGTAACAAATTATTATTTTAAAAATAGAACCTGGTTTTATAAAATCGTTAATAGCAACAAATTTTTAAATACTCCATTATAAGTTTTAAAATGGTGATTTTTGTAACTTATACAAACTCCAAATATATAATTAATAAAATGAAGTTTTATTAAAGATATAAAAGGTTGAAATGCACTCAGACTTAATACCGGTTATTAAAATTGAATTAAGTCAAATTATATAAATACTTGCTTTTTATATAGAACCTTTAAAAAGTAATTTTCTTTTAAAAATTGATACCATGGTTTATTATATGCATGTAATAAACATGATATCATATGTTTTTAAACTAGAATTATAAAACATATTAAGACCCTTTTTACAAACCTCAAATCTATGCAATCCTTTTTTCAAGAACACTCCTATATCTCTTGTATGCACTAGTGGGATAAAGGATACCCAACCACTTAGTGTTAACTTTTGATGGTAGGGGTGTCTTCGCGATTTCTATAACCATGTTATAGGACGATTACACAAGTTATTCAAATTGGACGATTTGATTGGAAATATTATATGATAAAGGATACCTAAGCAAGAGAGTTCCGAGGCATAGATGGGATCAAACATGTGTAACTAAATTTGTTATTAGCGATCCCATAAATCTAGGTATTATATAGCATGATATAATTGATAATCGATATCTACCGGGTTGAATTCAAATGGATGGGATAAAGGATACCTAACAATTTATTTGTTTTGCAACTTGGATTCCAGACTTTGATAATGAATGTTTCTGGAAACTTAAACAGTATTAATTATTGAAGATTAAATATTGAAAATACTAAATGAATTTTGTTAAAATTTTGTAGTTAGATAATCCATTCTCATTATCATGAATTGTCATTTTCTTTAATGACTTAATGAAACAATAACATTCACTAGATACAAATTCAATGAATGGGTTCATGTCTTAAGAGACAATCTCATTAGAGATATGAAATTGTATACACTTAAAGGTCTTAGTTCTAAACTATCTGCTTAGAGCAATAAACCTGAACATGATACCAAGTAAATGCATCACTATGATACTAAATATGCTTCTAACATCAAGCTAGGAAAAGTTATTCATGATTTCTAGGAAGTCTTGGATAATTTAAACATATATCTGATGATATAACAGGTCAAGCAATATTCCGATAAACACAGTGATATTTTATTTAAAGCTAGTTTAAACATTGGAATAATGCAAGGCTAAAAGAATCACCTTGTGTGATCCAGGAGACCCATGTTTTATGGAATGAACACCTTTAAGCCCAAGAAATCTACTAAAACCCACATTGATGGATCTTGTTTCTTTTGTGAAGAAATTGGACACTGAAAGAGGATTTACTCCTCTTATTTGGAAAGAAAGTCCGGAAGAGACTAGTACTTATGATATCTACTAGATAGAACTTGTACTTTTCATATAACATTTAGGTACTTGGTACATAAATGTTAGTCTAATATTTGTAAATGGCTTGCAGATATTTACGTAAGACTAACCAAGCTGAGCACAACCAAGTTGGAACTATAGTCCCAGAGTTTAGTTTATTATTTATGCTTATAACATAAATTACTTGTAATGTAAAACAATATTTGTTTTGGAACAATGTATATTATAATTTAGCATTTCTAAATTATTTCTCAGTTATTTTATTCAAATGTTTGATAATTTACTCAATCGTTTTCACAACGATAATATTCATATTCTAAAATGATTAAGTTCTTTTTATGAGACTAAATATCATAATGGAATTGTATAGTAATATCAACATTTTTATAAATAAAATAAGTTCTATATGCAAGCACCTTTTGACTTAAACTTGTTTTAAATCAAACTCATCTTTCACATTGTTCTCTTTATTATATAAATGGCTTTCACATATTCCAACTTCAAGAAAGGGATCTTTGAAGGCAAATATGGTAGTTTATTTGACATATGTGAACCTTATTTATATGTAAAGGATTCCTAATTATATTTTCACTAAATTTTAGAGAAAATAATTACGGAACTGTACACTTTGGTGTATGACTTCCTTTCTAATGAATGTCTGAGATCAAGCACAATATACCAAATCAACTTTATTAACAACTATAGTAGTTATAATTATATTTTATGTGGTAAAGCGTAACTATGAAATCTTTGTTTAAGGTTTCAACAGTTGAGATACAAACTGGTAAGAACCATCTAAGGCCTTAATTATGATAAATGATGAATTAAATCTTACTTGGTACGATTTACTTTCTAATCGGTAGAAATATCCTCCTTTAACCTTATAGGATAATACTTCAATCACTATTAATTGTATCTTGAATACAAATACCAACTAATAAGTAGATTAAACACTTTATAAGATTTAGTATGGAAGGGCTCCATCCTCATCTTACTTAATGTTTTATGGATTTGAAGTTGATGTTGGACTAACGCTTCTAAACCCAAAATCTACTAAACACATATTTGTATATATAATACTCTAAATGTGGCTTATATTGTTATATGAAAACCCACCAAGAATAGGTTCTTTTATTCTTGTGAAAGCTAAGTTAGTAGAAAGCAAGGTTCTAATGACAAAGCTAGTGGGAGGTACATGGAACTTGAAGCAGCTCAAGAACTATAACCTTATGTATTAATAGTTGGAACTAGTTTTAACAAGGATTGTTAAACTTGAATAATATCTATTCACAAACACAAATTGTTCACATTAGTGGTAGAAATCATCTCTTACTTGAGAAATGTGGAATCTCTCATCGATGAGCTTTTATTGATGGTTTCTGGAAATTCCATCAAATAGCAAGATGTTATGTCAGATCTCGAATCTGATAAATGACTTAGAGTCATGAACATGAGATGTAATCCATGTATGAAAATAATTCTTCTAGAAAGAATAATTTACATGGATAACAATACACATTTAAAGCAAGACTTGTAGTAAAAGAAATCTCTCATACTCATGTCATTGACTATCGTCCTCATCATACTCATGACATTGACTGTGATTAAACCATTTTTGACAAGCAGCTATTATTAGATCAACAAGTATATTATTTACTATAAATTCATATTCTTAATATGAGATATAACAAATAGATTTCAAGAAAGACCGCTTTTCTTAATAGACATCTACTAGAAGATATCTATATATAGATTAGCATGGAGGTTTTCTTAATCCATGTTATCATAAACAAAACATGTAGAGCTTGAGATCCACTTGTGGATATAAATCAAACATCTCGATGTTATAATCATCATTTTGTGTAAGACAACAAGGTATGTTTTTATATCAAAATGAATAGAACATGTGTGTTTACTAAGAACTAGGGGGAGCATAGTGAAATTCCTAATCTTGTATGAACGAGACATACTTAATCATTTGAAATCACATTCTGACTAAGCAAGTTCGTTTTCACCTTGACTTGGAAAGCATTTCTAAAAGGAAAGACTTAGGAAAGAGAAGATACATTCTTGGAATGTAAAATCTATAACGAATAGATAAAATGAATGTTAAAAGTTTCATGTCCTTGTACATATATTGGCAATATATTGAAAGGGATCAAAAAACAAGATTCTTTTGGAGTATTCTTGGCATTGTGTTGGAACCTGAAAGTGAACCTCTAGCAATCTCCATCTTTTGAATGTTTCGAAGTCGGTCTGTGGTCCAAAGTCAAGTTGTTGTCCGAAATAGAGTGAATGATCAAGTGTAATTGTTCTAAAATGGTGTACACTTCTGAATGTGTCCATCTCTCTTTACATTTATTATTCTTATCTTTTAGTTTGATGTAACCATTCATAGGACTCAATTTATTTTGTCAAAGGGATAATCAAGAGTGTCAAATGTAACTCTTTTGTCCATTCATATGTATGTATTCAAGTTTGTACGATGTACTCCTTCTCCTATATAAGGAGCTTTTAATGACAAGAATAGTAAACAAACTATTCCTCCAACAATAGATATTTTCACAATTACTTCACTTGCATATTTCTCTCAAATCAAACTCTTTCAAACATTCTACTTGTTCATTTATTGTCCTTACTCTAATCATTATCTTCATTCTTCATTTATGTCTTGAACACTTTGTTGAATCTCATACTTCAGACTTGACTAGTTTACCAGACTTGACTGGAACCTTAATTTAGTAGCAACCATTGATCTTAAGCATTAATTCAAGGTTTGAGCTCCCGTACCTTGTCCTTGCGTAATCAGATCCTGTGTTATCACAGTTGGTATCAAAGCTTGAGTGGTTTTTGTTTGAATGTATAAGAACATATTGTAGTTGATTCGAGATTACCTTGGTATTTCGATCATTTCTGTGTTCAGGATAAAACTTCTTCTATATAACACTTTTTCTCAAGATATCTTAACTTCAATGGCTGCTTCTAATTCTCAACAAATGTACTCAATGCAAATAGCAAATAGTGTGGGTTGCCCTACATGTGCCCCACTATTAGTTGTTGAACAGTATGATCACTAGAAAGTTAGAATGGAATGATTTTTACGTGGAAAAGAAAAAGGTGAATCTATCTGGAGATCCATTAAAGAAGGTCCTCATGCTCTAGTTCGAACCATTATTAGAGATGTTGTTGCAACCCTCTTGGGACAGAATCAACAATGAAAAGCACCTCTCATTGCTAATGATCTTGGAAAGCCGCATGCCGATCAAGTTGCCTTTCAGAAATGGTGTTTGGTGTTCCATCTTCTTTCTTTGAGCACATCAATTTGTGCAAGTCCGCAAAATAGATTTGGGACACACTTCAAGATTTGTTCGAAGGGTCAGAGAACATGAAGGATAAACGTGTAACCTCCGTTGTCAATGAGTTCGACACTTTCACTACAACACCTGGTGAATCTGTTGCCTCAGCCTTAAACAGATACTGAATCATCATAAAAAAATGACAACTCATGGGATAGTCCGAACCCCACTTGAGTACAATCTCAAGTTCATCAACAGCCTTGGAAAGGGGTGGAGAAATGTGAAATCATGTCTTCAGAGTAATGGATCTCTGAAAAAGCTGAAGCTTTATCAGATTTTCGATGAGCTTCAAGGTCATGAATCAATTGTTGCACAAACCCTACGTGATCTCACTGGAGGCCCTCTATCTCTAGTCAGTTCCTACGACCCACAAACTCCGAACCTTGTTGTTTCAGACCCTCTCTCTGTTGTTGTTCCTCGTATTCCTCCTGTTCATCCGTTACCTCCAACCATACCTGCTCCCACCTCTAACAACTATCAACCAATGGCTGATCTTAACTCCGAAGAAATGGACTCCGAACTCCTCTTCCAAGAGGATTTTTCCTTACTTTCCTTGAAATATAACCTTCCTTTCAACATGCCATATAACAATCGTTTCCAAGCTTCTCACCAGAACAACTGTTTCCACGAACCTCACCAAAATAATCCTCAACCATTCAACAAACCTTTAGAAAACCCACCAAATCACACCTCAGAATCATTACAGATTCCGAAGTCGGAAAAACCCAAAATTGTATATCACAAATGTGGCCATCCAAATCACTTTGCCAAAGATTGCTTAGTCGAAGTCCCACAGAAACATAAGATCAAGGACTCTGCTTACTATGCACATCGATTTCAAGAAATGGCAAAAAGTGAAAATGCTTTTGTTACCACTGTATCAAGAGATATAGAAGGTACTGGTCATCTGGAGATAATGATGATGTAACCATTGGCAAGAACATGTGTCTTATGGTTTGACAAGAAATAGAATGTGAAGAAGGCTACTGGTCATCTAGGTCGGAAATAGATGATGAAGATGTTGAGCCAAACTATTACTACATGGCTACCAATGATCAACTTGGCAGAAGCATCGTTCAACAGGTAAAATCTATGATTACTGATAATAATTTTGACTTATCTTCTTGTGAACCATATATAACCCACATCCAATTAGATATGAACATCATTTACAAAGCCTATAAGTCAGCCATAGAAGCCAGTGAGAAGAAGGAAAGTGTATTAAGTTGTCTTAGATTACATTTTGAGGATAAGAAGTTGAAAATAGAGTCTTTAGAAAGAGAGCTTGTAATGTCACAAGATGAATGTATCATTCTTAAAGACAAATGTGAAACCACTTATTCTGAAAGAAATGTTTTAATTTCTGACAACAAACTTCTTAATGCTAAAATAGATGCTTTGCACAATTCCATTGACATTCTTGAAGCAAATGAACAGATAACTCACAATTTTCGTCATCCTTGGTCAAAAGCTCCTGGTCTCGAAAGCTAGTATCCGAAACCTATTACTCGTTCTTTGAAGGAGTTACAAAACCTAACTTTTATGGGAGACGTTCTGAACATCAAACATTCGGACACCCTTGTCTCGCCTTTGTCACCCCTTCCCGGGACTCTGACCGATTTGCATCATTGATTCCTGAGTTTCAGCCTATAGTTGTCAAGTGTCCCAATTCCATGCATTTTCCACCTTTGACAAACCTGGACCTGAATCAGACCTTGGAACCCCACACTAGTATTCCAAACTCCGTCGTTCAAAATCTGAACCACAGTCCTCTTAACAACTGTGTTGTTGAGGAAATTTTTCTGGAGACAACTGAACCAGAATTCTCTGTGTGTGTTTGGGCATCTTTAGATAGTGAAGTCGATGATTCGTCAATCTCATGTGAGTCTGAACCCCAAGTGATTTCCAAAACAAAACTAGTTCCAATTAAGCTTATGTTCAACAACCCTTGAGTAAGACAAACCTCTAAATTTTCACTTCATTGCAAAAGGAAACCCATGTTGAATAGGAAAGATGTTGTCGATCCTAAGGTAGAAGCCTGAAATGCTCATATAAAGGAAGTTAAGTCAAGAAAAAAAATTCAAGATTCCTTTAGAACTCCAAAAAGAGTCTATCTCGGACTCCTCATTCATCAACTAAGAATCAAAACACTTTTGCACCCACTAAGATCCTCAAAAGGCCTTCCAATCCTTCTAGTCCTGTAGAACAAAAGAAAGTACTCAGTCTCACCCCGAAAAAGGCTATTGAAGCACTACTTCTGTCCGAACCAACTCTCCTCGGACTGTTACATCCGTTTTATAGCCAAAACTTATGGTACAATTTTCAAACCTCAACAGTTTTCAAACCAAATGCACCATTAACAAAAAACAAGTTATTAAGAAAACAGTCTCTCAAAAATCTTCAAAACAAAATCTTGTTTGGATAGTAAAAAATCATAGTGATGAAACTGCAATTCCGAGAGACATAGTGGTTCCCACTACTCCGGAAGTTAAATGTCCAAGAGAAGTTGTTCCAAATACTCGTGTAATTGAGTATGACTATTGGATAGATGAAAGAACCATGGCCTTCTGTTTGTTTCCTAGGAATCTTGGAACAAACCTTCCAAACCATCTGTTGATCAAGAGTCACAATCGAAGCCTAAGACTGGTTCCGTTCTCCCAAAACCTAGCTTGGAGCCTAAAAACTCCACAACTCACTAATTTTACAAGCACTCTGTGCTTCAGAGCAAGAAACAATATGGTATATTGATAGTGCTTTCTCCATGCACATGACAGGGCACAAGGACTTTCGACGAGATCTCAAACTTTCACCAAATGTTGGCTATGTGAGGTATGGCAACAAATCCAACTCTCAGATCCGAGGTTATGTCATCCTTACAAATGGAATGATCTCCATTTCAAATGTGGCATATGTAGCTGACTTGAAGCATAATTTGATAAGTGTGGCTCAACTTACTGATGCAAATCGACGAGTTGAATTCTGCAAGAAACACAACTATGTCATGTCCGAACACCGAAAGGAATATTTAATCAAGTCAAATCGCAACAAGAACATGTATCCTATTGAAATCACATGATCATCGGCAAGCCTCAGCTTTGCTTACTTTCAAAAGCAGTTCCTGATGTCAGTTGGCTATTGCATAGGAGGCTTACTTATCTAAACTTTAGATATATTAATGATCTTGTTTCTGGTGAGATGGTAAGAGGTCTGCCACTCTTGAAGATTGAAATTGATCATTTATATGATGCATGTGAATGTGGAAAGCAGTCATAGAAGGGTCATCCCATCATCATTGAAAAATCAAACTCGAAGCCATTAGAACTTCTACACATTGATCTGTGTGGACCCTCTATAGTAGAGAGTTTGCATCACAAAAAATACATTCTTGTGATTGTGGATGAATTTAGTGGGTTCACACGGGTCTTCTTCCTAAGGCTCAAGTCAGAAACAGCCTCCGAACTCATCAACTTTATCAAATGAATTGAATTTCTCATTAAACTACCAGTAAGGCGAATTCAAAGTGACAATGGTTCGAAATTCACTAATTCCACCATTGAAAACTTCCTCATCGAGAAAGGTATTGACCAGAATGCTTATGCTCCATACACTCCACAACAAAACGGTGTAGTCAAACGTCGCAACAAAACACTTGTTGAAGCTGCTCGATCCATGTTTAACTTTGAAAATCTTCCACTCTATCTTTGGGCTGAAGCTGTTTCTACTGAATGCTTTACTCAAAATAGAAGTATCATCAATCGATGCCTCAACAAAACAACATATGAAGCCATGAACGGTCGGAAGCAAAGTATCTTTTTTTTTTTCACATTTTTGGGTATAGATGCTTCATCAAGAACAATCGTGATCAACTTACCAAGTTCCAACCCAAAGCAAATGGAGCCATATTTCTTGGATACTCTACTAAATCAAAGGATTATCGAGGTCTTAATCTACGAAATCGTGTTCTAGAAGAAAGTTTTGATGTTACCTTTGATGATGATTTTGTTCGGAATTCTGGCCCAACCCATGTTACAACTCACATCATGGACTCCGATGCTCCAACACCAGGATGTATGAAGCAACAAACAATCTATGAAGTTGACTTTGAAACCTTGTTTGGACTCTCAGAAATAGCTCTTGATTTGGAATCTCGAACAAGACACACATCATCAACCAAAGCTCCGGTTTCCTAAAATGTTTCCGGTCCGACACCTAGTTTTCCTCCATTTGATTCCGAACCATTTCAACCATCTCAGGTTGAGGGGGAGAATGGTCAACCTTCCCTCGAATCAAATGTGGATGGATTCCAAGATGTAGCTGCTCAATTCGACTCTAATCCTATCAACAACGATGATGATGCAAATTTCTTCAATTTCCCACTTGATGGTGACGTTAACTTATCCGGTTCAGAAGTTTAGGGGGAGCATCATCCACAAGTTCAAACTATTCAGGGGGAGCAACACAACCCCATTGTTGATATTGGATAATCTGCTGCATAATAGCTTCTGAGACTACATGTTTGAACTAAGGATCATCCTCCGAATCAAGTTATTGGAAAATAAATGCTGGTGTACAAACTCGTTCTGCCACAAGTGTTCAAAATAAATGTCATTTTCCAGGATTTATCTCAATGGTTGAACGTAAATCCATCAAAGAAGCACTAGAACATGCCAATTGGATTACAACCATGCAAGAAGAGTTGGCAAAATTCGATAGAAATAAAGTTTGGGCTCTCATCCCTCCTCCTAAGAATCATCCCATTATTGGTACTGGATGGGTGTTTCAGAACAAACTAGACGATGCAGGAGTCATTATTTGAAATAAATCAAGATTGGTGGCTAAAGGATTCACATAGATAAGTAGGATTGGCTATGATGAAACCCTTGCACCCGTTGCACATCTTGAAGCCATCAAAATTTTTCTTGCTTATGATGCTCACAAAGGATTTAAGGTTTACCAGACGGATGTTAAAAGTTCTTTTCTAAATGGTGAACTTGATACTGAAGTGTATCTTCAATAGCCTCCCGGTCTTGTCAATCTTTCATATCCGAACAACTGCTACGAACTCCAGAAAGCAGTTTATGGCCTCAAGCAAGCTCCTTGCGCATGGTACGAGACCCTCACCGACTTTCTCAAGCATTCAGGTTTTCAACGAAGTATTCTCGATTCTATTATGTTCTGAAGATCAAATGGAAAACATCTCATATCTGTCCAAATTTATGTTGACGACATCATTTTCGGATCCACTAATTCATCAATGGTTGCTGACTTTGCTAAGTTAATGGTCAGTAGATTTCAAGTGAGTATGAATCTGGAATGAAGCTTCTTCCTAGGTCTCCAAGTCAAACAGACCAACAAAGGAATTTTCATTCACCAAGAGAAGTGCATTTCAGAACTCCTCAAAAAGTACTCAATGGACACTTGTGCCTCAGCCAAGGTACCTATGGGTTTCGGACACAAGATCTTTTCGGACCCTTCAGGTATAGCATTTGATGAAAAGAAGTATAAAGGGATGATTGGATCCCTACTCTATCTCACAGCAAGTCATCCGGAGATCATGTTTTCAACATGTTTGTGTGCCAGATTTCAATTCAACCCAAAGATGTCTCATTTATTGTCTGTTAAGCAAATATTCCGATACCTCAAAGGTACACAGAATCTCGGAATATGGTACCTAGCAAATAAGAGTTTCCTCCTTCAAGCACATTCTGATTCGAACTATGGCAGTCTTCAATTGGACAGAAAAAGCACATCTGGTGGCTGTTAATTTTTAGGTGGTCGATTGGTCAGCTGGTCTTCTAAGGAACATAATTGCATTGCACTTTCAGTTGTCGAAGCGGAATACATTGCTGCTGCTAGCTGCACATCTCAAGTTCTTTGGATGAAATCTCAGCTTTTAGATTATGGTTACCGTTCTCAATGAATTCCTATCTATTGTGACTCTCAAAGTGCTATTGCAATATCGCACAATCTAATTCAACACTCAACGACGAAACACATTGATATACGGTACCATTTTATTAAATATCATGTTTTAAATGATGACATTGAACTTATTTTTGTTCCATCTGATAATGAAATTGCTGATGTCTTTACCAAGGCATTGGACGAGACCAAATTTAATGGTTTTCTGAACAAAATGGGTATGATGATGCTTGATCCTCAGTTCTTTCAAGAGTTATGCACTCATTGAAGGAAACATCAGATAGTAAAAGGTTTCGAAGTCAAATTTCATTTCATCTCGGAACTGTCACCTATCGGAATAAATAGGATTATTTTATGTGTCTTTTTGTCTGATCATCTTTTGTAGTTTTAAGTTGTACAACTCATCTCATCACATGAAGTCCAAAACCAATATAGTCACATTGGTATCCATCTCATCTCGGAAGTTACTTCATAAGATCATCCCCAAATTCAAGTTCGTAACGGTATTGAACTCTTTTCAAAATTCACTCTGGACACTCTTTAAAATTTCACTCCGGAAGTTTTTCAAATTCGATCCCGAAATTTTCAAATTTCACTTCCGAAGTTTTTCAAATTTCATCCCGGAAGTTTTCAAAACTTCACTCCAGAAATATTTTCAAAACTCACTCCACGTCTCCGGACTCGGACTCTTGACTCCGGAATTTTCAAAAATTCATTTCGACTCTTTTTGTCTAAACACTTCATTCGGAAATCAATCTCGAGACCTTCTGATACTCTATACTTTTAACTCGTCATGTTTGAAAATCATTTTTGAATCACTCCGGAACCCTATGGTTCCAAAATCAAATGAAGTCCAAAAGCTTCTAAGGTGAAACCTTTTCCTAACGGTTACTTTTTGACGACACCTATCCTCTTAACCTTGAAACTCGCACCACGTTGCATGCCTCCTTGAAAAGTGAACATCACATCACTTAAATGACGGTTTCTATTTTTCGCCTTGAGCCAATAGAACCTTTAGTATTTGCAGGTCAACTCACCTGAAAACGAAAACATATTTAATGTGATCCATTTCCATTTTCGGATTCCATGATTACTTTTTCAACCCGACCCGTTTCCGTCACCTATATAAATCTATTCAAACCTCTTTTTCCCTCTTTAAGCGTACTAAAAATCCCAAAATCTCTCATCTCTACTGTGTTCTTCAAGCTCTCATCCTCTGCATCAATGGCGTCGTCATCTCCCTTAAAAATCCAACAAAACGTTCCTAAAATCACTCAAACCACCCCTGAAATTGCTCAACATGCTTCCAAAATCCCTAAAACCGTTACCAAAAAGAAATCCTCCAAGGGATCGTCTTCTGCACAGTCCACTGAACCCTTCCTCAGGGACACTATGCAACTGTTCTCCATTGATCCTATGGACTTCGATGAATCAATCACAGTTATGATTGAGTTTATTGCTCATCATCCAATAGCAGTGCCGCTTACCAAGATCCCAGAACCACCGATTCTTCTTGGTCTTCTTCACACCGCTTTTTAACGTATCAAGATCGTTGATGACATTCTGGAAACAAAGATTACAGGTGATCGAATTGTTCCTGTCCACAAGTCTACATTTTTCAAGGCAATTGGAGTCCAAGAAAATCCTTCAAACTTCAAGTTTTAGGAACCTACTGCCGAAGAATTCCAACAGTTTCTCAATCTCATTGGCTATGGTCAAGAGTACAAGGCCAAGAAGTTCAAAAAGTCAGCCGTATCTGGTCTTTAGACCATTTTGATGCACTTTATCATTCGAGGCTTATCAGGCAAACACGGGGGTACAGATACCATAAGCAAGGACTGGTTGTATGTGGTTTACATCATTTTCTCCGGCAAGACCAACGTCGTCGATCTTCCTAAAGTCATATGATAGGAATTCCATAAATTCCTCCATCAAGAGGAAGCCAAATGAAATTTCGAGCCCTAGAGTTTGGGTCATGACACTCCAACAGCTCTACCGTGAAAGGTCTGAACTAATTCCTGTGGATACAATTTTGAGAGAGGTATTTGTCTCTTTTAAAACTATTAGACATTATCGTATTCTGGACCAAACTTCTTTTGGACAAAGTAGATGTCTTTTGGAACATATGTTTGCCGTCCTAATTTTCGGATCCATTCATTTGAAATATCACATGGAGACCTCGATTGTGTAGGACCCAACAAAATCTGCCCCGGTCCCCGTTGAGCCCAGTCTGGAAGTGGCCCAGACTGTTCCTTGAGGAGGAAAGAAGAAGAAATCGGCCAAGAGGAAATCCTCTCCTTCCAAACCAAAGCCAAAAAGAGAACCAAAGTCGGTTTCTCCTCTCAATAGGTAGGAGCCAAGGACATTTTGGCTGACTCTGGCTATCCGAATACCCCCACCAACCTACTCTTCTGATGTACCCCTCAGAGTTTCAAAAACACTAGCACACATCCACGGGGAGTCTACACATAACCCACCCTCACCTTCCCAACAAGGTGATGTCGATGTTGACAATATTTCCTTGCCCCTGGAACAAACCCACGTGTCACATTTGATATCCCACTTTCTTCTACACATGCACGGTCCGAAACCCCTGTTCCGGACCCCAAGCACTCCAAGGCTGGAGTAGTCCCTCCAACCTCAAATGCCTCAACTAGTCTGATACCCAGTAAGGGTACATGACGACCAGGTGTTAATGATCCAATTTGGGAAGATTATGTTGACAAGGCGTATTTAAGGCATCCGAAACTCACCAGGTCCCAAGTTGAATCAACTTTCATCTCAATAAGAAACAAGGCTATTCAAACCAATTTACCATTTGTTGCTCTTACTGACGTTATCACAGACTTGGAGTTCACTTCTAGAGAAACTTCAAAGACTCAACATCAAGATTCTATGCATTCCCATCCCATCAAAGAACTTTAAGAAGATATTATTTTTTATGATGACGGTACCTCTGTTGCTGATACTCCCGTGCTATCCTCTGTTCGTTTTAAGTCTAAACCATCCCCATAAAAATCATTTTTTTGATTTCAGGCCTTTAACGTCCTCCTCTGAACCCATAGATGAAGAAATTCAAATAAATGATCATGTTCAGGTTAATCCTGATGTTGCAACTAATTCAACTCCGAAACCCCAAAACGATGATGCTACAACAAAGCTTGGCCCCTCCCAACCACCGGTGAATCCGGAATCAATCAAAACAAATCTCGAGATTCCACTTCGGACATCGGGTCTTCTGCAGGTAAATACATTGATCCGTTTTCCCTCTTGGATATTCAAGCGAATGTCTCGGACACCATGAAAAAGGTTGATTCCCTTGAAACCTCTGTGGCTGAACTCAATTCAAAGATTGATGAAAAAGTTTCCGGACTGGATTCAAAGCTGGATGCGATTCTCTCCTCCTTGTCCAAAACAAACAAGTTCATTCCTACCACTGCTGAAAGAGAATCTCAGCTTGATCAGCTAATTTCTCTACGCCTCAAACACACCATAGAAGAAGTTGAATAAAAGTATGATGCATCTTTCGAACACTGTCTCGACACCATCACCAAGATGTTGAAAATTCATGACGATATGCTCAATGCTTCAAATGAACTCATCAAGCAAACCCGCATTCATCATGAAAAGCAAATCCAACATTTAGAGAAGGAAATTCGGAAGAAGGATGAGATGAATCTCATCATGCAACAAGTTCTTATCAAGATTCTTAGGGCATGTTGGAACATCGTGGATGTTTAGAACAACAAATTCGATGAAATGCTCTCCATTCTCTCCCAGCTTTTTGATCATCTCAAAGCTCAGGCTCACACTGCTGAAGCTTATGATGCCCTCGCTCTCCAGCTCAACACTAGTTTTCAAAAGGTGTTTGAAAAGTTTTCCGATCTTAAGGAATCTGCTTTGCTTGCATCGGTTGTCGGGCTTTCCGTTGCAAGAGAGGGAGAAGGACCAAGCTCAGGAACTCAACCATGGAAACATGTCTCAGAGTATAGACTCTGAGATGAATCTGATGACTCTCTACAGATCCTTTCAGGTGCTCCTGGTCATGACAACAATGATGATGATAATGAAAGTGACGAAGAGGACATGTATGTGATGAACTAAGTATTGGGACTTCAAGCTCCAAGAAAATTTCCAGCTAAAGTGCTAACGAAGGAAGAGCAAAGAATCTGGTTAGCAGTCTCATAGCCATCTACTCTAGCTGATGTTCTTCACAGAAGCGTAGAAGTGTCCAAGGTCAAAAGCAATTTAACTGTTGATGCTTTCTGAGCTACTACTTTAATATTGCCCCCGATTCCTTCTCCCAGAATTACTCCCATAGATGAAGGATCTCTACTCCGGAAGCCATATCACATTCAAGAAGAGGCCCTGCCTTCCTCCCCTCAGGAGTTTGTCATCGGTGAGAACATGAAACATATCCTCTTCGTCCTCAACAAAAAGGAAGACAAGGGCAAGAAGCCCATCTTTGAAGGTCATCAAGTTCATTACTCCGGATCCCCACCAAAGAAAAAATCAGGCTGGTCCCAAGAAGAAATCAATCGAACACTTGAGGAAAACATTCAAATTCAAGCTCTTAAAGATAAAACTAATCTGATGCTTGGGCTCACACCTCTCTGCCGCGAAGGAATTATTTATGATTTGGACATAGTACCGTTCATGTACTATGATATTCCTAATGACGATTCGGAACAACTTGATCTACCGCTATCTCCTTACAGAAAGTACTATAAAAAGTTCGCTCCTTTGCATCTGAATGATGATCCTCAATTGATCATCTGAACCGAGCATGAACGATTGAAGACCTTTTATACTAAGAATGCTCTTCCCCAAAAGGAAGTGTGGTCTAGAAAAAGGATCACCAAAATCTCCAGGTTTACAAGGAAGGTCCTAACCAAGTTCGACCTCAACTGTGTGTCGTTTCGCTACTACATCCTCTAGAAGAAACCAACCCAATACACCATCACTAACGGTGATTCCCTGCAATAAATTCAAATGGCATCCTAACCATTGTTGCTCATTTCCAAAACCATCAAACTAACGATCTTAGAATGGAAGCCTATCACGCTTCCTTAAGCTTCCTCAAGGATTATGTGGTTGAATTCTGCCGATGCGACTATGAATTGGCACATCTATTTGGAACTGAAAACTACTTAGCCAAAATCGACATTGTTCTGCCAGAAGCTAAGTTACTGGCTGAAGGGCCCATCGATGAACTGGTTCTAGGGTTTGTCTACAAGCAATGAAAGACAAATAAAAAGGACTTCTTCTGAGTCCTTGAAAAACACCAAGTTCCAACTAAAGCCCTTCAAAAATTCATCAATCGTGCATCCATGTCTGAAGCACCCGAACATGTCAAGGAAAATTTTGTGAGTCACCTACAATGGTACATTGAAGTCAGAGAATGGTTTTACCAGGCATATGTTTTCATCAGGGAAGAAGCAAACTAAGTTGACCTGATTGCTAAGTTCACTTAGGGGGGGATTGTTGGAACCTGAAAGTGAAACTCTAGCAATCTCCATCTTTTGAATGTTCCGAAGTAAGTCTGTGGTTCGAAGTCAAATTTGTGTCCGTAATAGAGTGAATGATTAAGTGCAATTGTTCCGAAATGGTGTATACTTCCGAATGTGTCTATCTGTCTTTACATTTATTATTCTTGTATTTTAGTTTGATGTAACTGTTCATAGGACTCAGTTTATTTTATCAAAGAGATAATCAGAGTGTCAGATGTAAATCTTTTGTCCAGTCCTATGTATGTTTTCAAGTTTGTATGATGTACTCCTTCTCCTATATAAGGAGCTTTTGATGACAAGAATAGTAGACGTATTTTTCCTCCAAATACATATATTTTCACATTTACTTCAGTTGCATCTTTCTCTCAAATCAAATTCTTTCAAACATTCTACTTGTTCATTTATTGTCCTTACTCTGAACATTATCTTCATTCTTCACTTATGGCTTGAACACTTTGTTGAATCTCGTACTTCAGACTTGACTGGTTTACCAGACTTGACTAGAACCTTCAGTTAGTAACATATATTGATCTTAAGCATTAATTCAAGGTTTGAGCTTTCGAACCTTGTCCCTGCGCAATCAGATCCTTTGTTATCACACATCGTCATATGGTACCATTTTGAGCTAGCCTCAAAATTACATAGCTGATAGGTTTGAACTACATGAAATGATTTATATTCCATTTTCTTGGAAAATGAATTCATAATTTACACCGTATTATGCATAGGACATGGTATTTGATTATATTGTAAGCATGTCATAGGATACTAATTGAATACATGGTTAAGTCACTGGATGACTAAGAGAGTATTCTAAGAGTAATTTTGAAAAAGTAAGAGAATGTATATGAGAAAATCAGTTTAGAAAGGATCTTCATGGAAAGAGCTGCACAAGATGTTAATTTCTAAACATATATAAATAATTATGAGTTATAATTGGATTTTTTACTTCATTATGGAATGAAGGGTAAGTCTTGTTGGAATGAGGTCCAAGTAAAACATAATAACACAATCTACTACAAAAATAAGAATACACTACTTTAGAAGTTGAATTCAAATATGATTGGATGAATGAGATCATTGAAAAACTATGTTGATTTCCGCCATTCAAGGATCACACTGAAATCTTTGTGACTTCGAGAATATACTTAATCAAGCTAAGAGACTCTATGTCACGAAAGAACACAAATCATATTCTCGAAGATATTTAAATATACTTAGAGTAAAGTTAAGTATGGAGATGATAATATTCACATAATTCACAAAAATTAAATTTTGTCAGATCCATTGACAAAGTCATTCTTTTGAGCTAAGTATGATTGGTCACACTTCAGCTACAAGACTTTATTATTCTAGAAATGAGTTTTTGATTTGGATTTAGTATTTGGATATTGGAACATTATAACAGCTATTAGATAATGTTATGATATATTAGGATATAGTCATCACATTAATCCTTGTTGTGTTCTATATTAACATGTTTGTTGGAGCATGGAAATGCTCTACAAATAATGAGTGGTAGTTAGGTTGTATTTTTCCCTTTATTCTATTATTGGTGTATTATCTCTCCTTCTTATATAAAGGGAGAGGTGGTCATTTCTTAGTATGCATATTTCTTACAATGTAATTCTAGAGAAAGAATTGGTGGGTTCTCTCCACCAAGGGAGAGTTTCTCTCTCCCACCAATGTTCTTCATGAATATTATTTTATCTCTCTTTCTTTCTTATCTTTCTAAGAATTCTCATCATTTTTTCTTCAAGATTATATTTTGTATAGACGATAAATCTAGAGATATTTCTTCCGCATCCACCATTCATATAAAAATGGATTCTTACAATTGGTATCAGAGCCATACCTTGAAGGTTTAATCGACTAGTTCAAGGGAACGACTCCCATTAGGTGATTATCTTGAAGATTTTTTGTGTTTTTGCAAGAATTTTCGGGTCCAAACCGGAAACTTTTTGATGAGTTTTTTTATTTTTATGGGTTGATTCTTGATTAGAAGAATAATTATGTTGCTGCTGCTGACACAAATTCTCTACTGGAAATTTATGTTCTTGAAGTTCTTAGTATTTTTCTGTTGAAGAAATGAAGAAAAATGGGAGAAGAATTAATTTTTGTGGTCTCCAAAATGTTGAAGAAATTGTTCCTAGAGGTATTTGTTCTTGGAAATGAGAAGACACAATTATGGGCTTATTTTTTTCTTGAAGTGGTGCACTTATTTTTTTACCCAACAATTATTCTTCACAAAGGTATGAAGTTCTTATTCTTCACACTTTTATTACTGTGAATCCTTCAATTGAAGAATTTTGGACGTAATGTGTGTTTGCATAAAGCACTTTTCCTTTTTGTTCTGTTGGGTAAAGTATATTCCACTTATATTTGTCTACCCAAGTAAAAATCATGTGACGTTGTCCAATCCCATCACCTTTTGTCCCTAAAAAACATACCTACACACTCCTTTTTCCTTTGACCAAATCCCCTTTTTCCTCATCTTTATTTTAAAAAAAATGAGGTCTGCTGATGGACCGCAGCCTCAGATGTGAAGGAACCTGACTGCACCCTCTTTTGCCTGCGGACCGAGGTCCGGACCCCATATTCTTGAATCTGCTGAGGAGCCTCGGATCTTGCTGATGACCCCCAGTCTTCCTTCTCTGGTTCGGACCGCAATCAACTGTGTCGTTTTCTCGGACCGCAGTCATCCAGCGGACTGCATGCGCGAGCCGCAATCTCCTTTGCACCGCAGCCTTAGCCTTTCCTCGCATCATCCGCTGCCATCTAGACCTCCTCGCCTACTCCACTGCCTACAATTCCCACTTTGGTACTCAGCTCCATCCGCACCCAACCAACCTCCTTCCGCAACCTTGCCCCACCACACCTTCCATCTGATCTGCATCCTCCCTCCTTGCCTCCGACCCTCCTCCTCCAGCCCTCCCTTCTTCCTCTTCCTCCCCTCTCTTCTTCCTCCTTCCTCCTCCCCCTCCTTATTCCTCGTATTCCCTCTTTTTTTAACCCGGTTTTTCTAAATTCATTTTTCTGTTCGTTTTTTTTTATTTTTTTTTAATTTTATTTTCTTAATTTTTTTCCCGCCAGTTATTTATTATTTAGCCATTTTTTTGTTATTATTTTTTAATTAATTTTTTTACAACAATTTTTTTTATTTAGCCAATTATTTTTTGTAACAATTTTTTTATTTAGCCAATTTTTTTTATTTAAACCAATTTTTTAACACCAATTTTTGCCACAATCGAACCTTGAATTGTCACATTGGTTCACTTCATGCCGGTTATTTTGGAAGAATACTCCATACCGCAGTCGGACTTCATATTATTCTTTGTGATGCTTGCACTGCAACGGCGATTGATCAACAAATTTGGTTCGCATTCTTCACTTTATGGGATATTATGACTTGGTGCTCTTGATCTTCAATTGACGAATCATGTATCTTGAGCATGCGGACTTTACTTTCTTTTGAAGACCACTACAAGGGTTTCGGCACCGCAGTTTGGATATTTTGGTATGTTTTCGGCACAGCAAAGATATTTTTCATGTAGTGATTCTTCTTTCTATGGTATTTGTTCGTGCAACCTTAGCAACTGAATCACCAATCTTCTCATGACCGCAGAATATCTCTTTTACTCTATTTCTCATGTCTTATCAAGACCCTTCATACATATAGAGAGAGCTCTCTTAGCTCTTGGTATCCGACACTCTCCATCCGATGATTTTTGATATCCGGTCATTGGTTATCAAAATAGGGAGAGAATATCATCCGGATTTGATTTATGACTGTTTGAGTTTGGATTTTTGAAGACTTTTAAAGAAGATTATTTATTTAGTAATGCGATGTGGCACTTATTTTTGGTCTTTACGGATCAAATTTTTGTCATTACTCGATGTTTTCCAATTCAGATTATTTATTATTCGGACTCTACCACAGGATGATCTTGTGTTTGCATCCGGTTCAGATCTTATGATTTTTTGAGTTTGGATTTGTGATATGTTGAAGAAGAAGATTATTTTGGCGATGTGACATGACACATATTTTTGATCCTTGGATCAAATTTTTGGCATTGCTGGACCATGTCTTTGGACTCACATTATTTTTAACCGGACTTCATTTTATGGATGCTTTACATTTTTAGCAGGTTATTCTTTCAAGAATTTTGGTGTATTATGATTCGAGAACTCGATATGTTTTTCAGACTTTTCAAGCCGAAGTGTTTCTTTTATTGGATCTTCTACTTGCTCATAGTGATCTTCTTCTTCTGATGATGATTATGACTAGTTTGAAGAAATTGGATCTTACTTTTCTACTTCATCGGTGGTTCTTTGAAGCCGAAGACCTTCATTGTTTAGAGATTCAAGGCCAGTTTCAGACTTCACAGACAGTTCAGAGTTTCAGAGACATTTCAGCATTTGGTTCTCATTATGTTTCATTTTACTACCACACTTGCTAGCCAGATTACTGTATTATAGCCTTCTATCACTTATTGTAGCTCTCATCATTTGTAAGGATTTAGGAAGAGAATGTTGGAGCATGGAAATGCTCTACAAATAATGAGTGGTAGTTAGGTTGTATTTTTCCCTTTATTGTATTGTTGGTATATTATCTCTCCCTCATATATATAAAGGGAGAGGTGGTCATTTCTTAGTATGCATCTTTCTTACAATGTAATTCTAGAGAGAGAATTGGTGGGTTCTCTCCACCTAGGGAGAGTTTCTCTCTCTTACCAATGTTCTTCATGAATATTATTTCATCTCTCTTTCTTTCTTATCTTTCTAAAAATTCTCATCATTTGTTTTTCATGATTATATTTTGTATACACAATAAATCTAGAGATATTTCTTTTGCATCCACCGTTTGTATAAAAATGGGTTCCGACATTGTTTAATCCATGAATAATGTTATTATTCTAAAATTTCATAGTCAGTTATAATTGTGGGGGCAATTATAAAGTAATACTAATATGAATTGGATTGGTTGACTCGCACTAGATGAAAGTAGGAAAGTGGTTGTAACCAAGTTTCATAGGTACTTGTCAGAAAACTAGTATTGGACTGACTCGCAGATCATCTCATGGATTGCTATCATGAATGATACTTAATTAAAAGATATTATCTTTGTATCCTTAACACCTGAGATACATAATGGGACTTAAGTGGAGGGAGTACTATGCTTTGATATGGTCAGATGTCATTCCTTAACCAGGCAGTCATAAAAGCCATTTTCAAGTATGCTGTGAACTAAGCAAGAGGCTTATGTAGTCAAGATGGGATTTGTTCCTTTTATGTGTTGAGAGACAGACATCTAAGGCACCTTACCAAAAGGTGAACAACTAATGAGATTAATCGCGATCCATATCTCATGTTCAACATGATGTCTGTAGCCAAGGGATAACTGATAAACTTACCTTATACACCAATTGTAGCCTTGGGCTTCTGGGAATTGGGTGTTGATAGAATGGCACAAAGTTGTATGCTAATGGGGGCAATGAAATGTTGCTAGACGTTCATCACTGTGTATATCAGTCTAATATGCATCTTGTGCAAGTAGGAGATGGAAAGATCTAGTATGCTCAAGAATCATATTAAAGTGATATTGCTAATTAACGTATTATATTAATGGGTCACACTAACAACAACTTGATATAATTGATTATTTATTAGAAATTAATTGTAATAAATATTCAATAAACTCTTATAATTAAATTGGAAATTATTTATTTCTATGAAATAATAATTTTCATTAGCAAGTAACTTTATATATAATTCATACGATATGAATTAATAAGTCATGCACAACATCTTGGACTACATAAATTATTTTGTCTTTTACCAAAAATTTAAAGTTTATATTTTATAAACTTGGTTTATAAAATATAAAGCTTTTGTCTTATTTGTTTTATTATTTTAATAAAATAAGAGTCAAAAGACAAGAGTATGACTTTCATGTTAACTTATTCAAAAGTTATAGGTATGGGAGAAAGCATGGGGGATAAGCTTGTCTAAAGGGATTAATGGTTAAAGACCTTTAGGTTAAGTCTTCACTTTAACTAGCTTTGAGGATTTCATGTTGTGTGTCCTTCTTTACATGCAAATTTTGGAAATTCCTATGTTCTCCCTCATTCTCTCTTGTTTTGTTAAGAACACTTGAAGATTACTTGCATTTATACTCTCTTGAGGTTCATACTTTGGTTATAAACTTCAAGCTTAAGAGTTATATGAGTTTTACAAGACTAGCATCTTACATCAAGTTGAGTCATTGTTGGTGTCTCAAAGGTTCCACGTTCTTCATCAACTTCCAAGCCTCCCAAGAGGACTTAAAGAACAACAAACGTTGTTATTTCTTCATCCTTTCTATGGTTGGTGTTTTAATATTTCTATAACTTGCAAGAAGATCCTTGGTGGGTATAAAATGTTTATGTTATTTAAAAAAATTAAGTTTTCCGTTTTCCATATTTTGTAGTCTTTGAAACTATCTTTGAACTAAAACCCAACAAAAGACAGTCCAAATCGAACTTATTTTGAACCTTATTATCGTATCCAACGATCTTGGTAATTCTTTTCCGAGACCACACTTCCTTTTGGGGCCGTGTATTGATGAAATAAAAGGTTTTTAATCTCTCATGCTCAGTTCAGATGATTGTTTGAGGATCTTCGATTGGATGAAGTGGTGTGAACTTGATATAGTAGTGTCCATGAAGAGAGATTGGCAATTCAAGTTGATCAACATCTTGAGTTGGAAGATCAAATACATAAAGGGGAAAAATGTATATCATTCATGAGGATCTTCGGTTGGATGAAGTGGTGTGAACTTGATATAGTAGTGTCCATGAAGAGAGATTGGCAATTCAAGTTGATCAACATCTTGAGTTGGAAGATCAAATACATAAAGGGGAAAAATGTATATCATGAATGATTCCTTCTCGGAAGAGAGAAGAAATGCCCAACATCAGATTTGGATTATCTTTGAGAGCTTGAATCCGAATGCTTTCTTCCAATGCTTGTTGAATTTGATCATTGGACCAGCCCTCAGACTTTCTAAATGACGTTATTGGGTTGTCCAGATATGTAGCAATCTTTTTTTGTTTTGTCTTGGGAGTTGTTACCTTTTTTAGAAATGAAGGAGATGATTTGATGACCAGATTCAGTGATGAATAGCTCGGATGGAGGAGGAATCAGAGGCTCTTCAGGAATCTCATCAGGTTTTCGGGTGGGAGAACCTTCATTGATTTGAACAATCCTTGGAGCAGAAATTAGAGGAAGCATTGACTGAGTGGCTTGGATGGCGCAATTTTTAGCTTGGTTTTTTCCTTAGCCATGACTCATCTTCTTTGAAAGGTTCCTTATATAAATGATAGCTAAGAAACTAAGGACCATTTCATCTTTTATTCATCTGAAAGGGCTTTGATGGGAGGTTCCCTGATGGTTTGAAGTCCTAAAATCACATTTTCAACCAAATATTCATCATTATCATCTATTTCTAGAGCTTCAATAGTTTCTACTTCCAAGACTTCATCATTGGTTGATTCATCATGAAGCGTATAATCTGAGATAGGTTTCCGTTGCACATGCTTTTGTTCTTATTCTCCCTCTCTTACATAAGAAGGCCATGTTTCCGATGCAAGCATTTGATCAGACTTAAGCTAATTTAATCCTTCAAAAACTTTCTGAAAGTTGATGTTGATTTGCTTAGAAAGTGAATTATATGTGTCGACAGTAGGAGCTTGAGCTTTGAGATGATCGAAGGTTTCATCAAGGATGCGAAGCATTTCATTGAACTTATAGTTCGAAATATCCAGGTGATGTTGATTTGCATAAATAATCTTGATGAGCACTTCCTGCATAACCATGTTTAGTGCATATTTGTGACAAATTTCTTTCACCCACCTCTAAATTTGTTTTTCATGTCGGACGTGAGTTTGCTTGATTAGAGTGTTGGTGCCAGAAAGCATGTCATCATGAAATTGAAGCATTGTGGTGACATTTGATATGTGATATCCATGTTTTCCTTGTAGCGTGCTTTGGCATCTTCAGAAGTACGACTGAGATGAAGTGAAATAAGTTGATCTAACTTATTGGCTCGGTCAAGTTTCAAGGGAGCGACTGCTTTGATCTCGGAAAGAGACTTGAGGATGAGTTCCAACTTGGAATCAAGACTTGTGGCTTTCTGATCAAGCTTCATATCAAGGCATGCTATTTTCTGATCAAGTGTATCAACTTTGAAGTTAGCTGAGGCAATGTTATCTCTAAGTTCCAATAAGGAAAATGGATCTGCAATGTTCTCATCGGAGGATCCTATGTCTGAGGTGGAAAATTCGAATTTCTTATCATCTTCATTATCATCATTATTTGTTTGTGTAGGCTTAGAATCATTAATTAGAGTATATTGAGCTTTGTCATCTTGATCACCTTTCAAGGTACCTTCAGGAGGAGGAGAGGAGTTTTTGTTTCCTTCAGAACTTTCTTCATGTTCAGATTCCTTGGAGGACGATGAGAGACCAAAATCAAAATGTGGTTTTAAGGAAGAAGGTTTCTGCAGAAGGTTGAAGGCAGTGGGAATCGGAATAGCACCGATTGTAGTGTTGTCATATTCAAACATGATCTCATCGAAAATATCATCTTCAACAGCAGATTTAGGATCTTCTATTTTGAAAAACTTTGAAGAATCATTCAAAGCATTGGCAGGTTTGTTACATCTCCTTTATAATGACAAAATTCCGAGGAGAAACATTAATTGTGTTATTAGGAGTTGGAATGTCTTCACTTGAAGTCTTCTTCATGGAATCGATGAAAGGTTGAAGCTCTTGATCTGTCTCTTCGATCGATTGAAAGGTGAAAGGATTACTACTTCGGAGAGCTCGTTGATGCATGGAAATGAGTGTTTACTCAACTTGTTCTCTGGTGAGCTCTGGATGCCTCGTATGTATCCTGTCTTCAAAATCTGACCAATCATTTTCAAAAACATTTGATCGTCCTTTACCTGAAGCACATATTAGATTGATTGTGGCTTTCGAAATAGGAGCGACCACTCCAGCTTCAAAAAGCTTGGAATCAAAGGCAGGGTCCCTGATTCTGCTTGTTAAGAAATGAGAGGGGTTTCCGAGATGACTCATGAGTGTGTCCTACGGGGCTTTCCTCATACATCAATGTGTTCTTACTTTGGTTTTACTCATTTATTAATGTTTGATCAATTAAAACATTTATTGCATACTCATTTGATTGTTATTCGGTTTTCACGTCAACTTATCATGATAATATGTGGTATCTTGATATCTTTTAGAGTAACTTGCTAATTTCTTACTCAAAATAACTTATTAATCATTTTAACACTATTTATTTTGCCAAATATTTCAAATAGGTATGCTTACACTTTGAAACAAATCAACTTTATTAAATAGTTGTATGAAGATACCTACCTTCTTCATAGAATCTTGAGCACAATCAAGATCTTCGGCAAATTTCAAGATCTTTAACACTCTAGCTTTCAACATCTTATTTTAAACATCTGTTGGGTTATTTAAAAGATTGTGTCAAATTTTGTTATGTATGTAGTTAGCCCATTTATGGTTTCGGCCTGTCCATCCATATTTATTATACTAGGGTTTAGCTTTAAATATTTCATGCATGTGATGTATTAGGGTTAATCATTTGTAATATCCTTCCAGGACTTTACATTAGAAGTTCTTTGTTGATAGAAAAACTTTGAGACACACTTGAACAAACGTTAGAACAAGTATATTGCAGAATAGTTAATCTTGAAGGATCTAAAAGCTCAACAATAATATTTAGAGTTAGATGGTTAGAGAGTTAGTTGCGGAAAAGTGAAGAAATGGAAATGACAAAAATTGTTATATCAAGTATACACATAAGTTGATTCATAACGAGGAATGCATTCAAGCCAAGTTAATAAGTGAGATCAAACTTAGTGATTAAGTCACAAAAGACTTGCTCCGAAGAGATATTGTAATCGGTTATGTGAGAGTAAGAAGTGTGAGTAAGAGAGATAAAAAAGATAACTTCAGAGATGTGTATTCAGAATAATAGATGTGTATATTTGAATACAAGAGTATGAGCTCTAATTATAGAGACTCATGAAGTACACTAGATTACATCTCTAAGAGTAGTGATGCAAGGCATACTGGACAATAGAGAGTATTACAATAAAAGACAGGTAAAGTAATCTAGTAAAGGACTGCGGTAGGTAGAGACTCCGGATGTGGTTGCTGATGAAGGAGCTTGACTGCGGGTGCTTGTTGGCTGCGGTAGCTGAAGTTCAAGAGGGCCACTTTTTATGATTCAACAATTTCCCCTAAGTGACCTCTTTAACTTTTGTTCAGCTATCAAGTTTAAGAAACTTGATCAGGATCTACCAAAACTTCCTGATGTTTTCCACCCAGATGATTCTCCTTAAAATCCCGAACTTGACTTCTACAGTAGTGTGCTTCAATTTTTCAATTGCGTTTCAGCAGATATCAAGTTGCTTCCTGGTGAGGCGATGCATGGCAGTCTTAGGAATGAAGTATTTGACATTGTCGATCTTCCTTTTGAAAATGAATCCGAGTTCAGGGAAGTTGGTTGCACCTAAGGATCTTTCTTCATAGCCTTCGGTAGGCATTGGTACAGGGTCAAGTGGTGGCAGATCAAATTTCTTGGCAAAGGTGGGGTAGATATCTGCGTCGATTTTAGCAAAGTCACAGACCGTTTCCTTCAAAAAAGTATTAGCCCTTTCAAGTGCAATCTTCATCTTCGGGTGCTTCTCCGACTTGTTCTGGAACAACTTTGCAATGAGAAAGACTTCTTCTGGATTCATACAGGGGAAGTCATCTTGGGTGTGGACATAGTCGTGTTCCCTTCTAATGAGAGTGTACTAGATGAAGTCATCCTTCTTGAACTTCCGAATCTTGTAGTTCTTGACTGCGGATGGTCTATCGTTAGACCATATGCTCTCAATGGGAGAGGCATGCTTAGCATAAAAAAAGACTAAGTCTCTCAAATTCCATTGCCAGTCTTTTGAGGTCTGGAAAGCTGTGGTCGAATTGCTCAAATACTGTGAAGTATTTTGCATTCGGAGAGATTGGGACATCCCAGTAGCCATCCGAAGGGGGTTCAACATAGGTGAGGTGAGGTCTGTAATCATCATCCAACAGTCTGCGGTGAGGATTGATCCAAGAGTTTATCTAGGATTCATCCATGATAGTATCAAAACCACATTCTCTCCATATGAGCTCCGCAAGTTTAGCTGCCTTCCAGTCAGCTTTCTTTTCCTTCGTTACAGGAGAGTCATTTGAACTCGGGGAGGACATGTGCTCCGCAAGATTTTTGAAGTGAGGGGAGTCTCTGGTCTTTCAGGAGTGATATCCTCCTGCGGTGGAGTGTTATGAGGTGGAGTATGATGAGATGGTTGCGGTGAAGGATTTTTTTTTCTGTATTGATGGGGCGACTTTGATGTTGTGAGATGGAGTGATTGGAGTGATGGACTTCTTCTTCTTCACTTCCCCCTCTTGAGGAGTTCAGACCCGGAGACTCCTCAAGCCATTTTTGAAGGCCATCAACTTTGGCAAAAGCTTGTTGAAATTGAGCTTTGAGGGCATCTGCCAGTTGTTGATTGTTGGGGATGGTGGAGTTGAAGAGCAGCCGGTGAATTTCCTTGGTGAGTTGAAGGATTTCCGGGCCATAGAAATTTGTGGACAAAGGTTGCTACAGGCGGTTGCTTGTAGCTTGAAGGACTAAGATAGTGGACTCATAGGCAGTGTGAGTCTCAACAATCAGCTTGTGAGATTGGGAGGCTTGATCCGCAATGGCTACTTGAAGGTCGTTCTTGATTGCGGTTACCTCAGAGATGAGGCGTTCTGCAGCATCCATGAAGTCCTTGTGATCTGCTTATCGATTGTCGTCAATCGACCAGATTCCAATTTCTACTTTAAGGGAGATACGCTCAACAGCCAATCTCTCACGAGTTTCTAAACGCTCTATCCGTTCAATCAATGACTATGGTCCGAGGGTGTCATTTGGTTGCGGTTGAGTTGGCTTGACCGCAGCAAGGATTTGATCAACCTTTACTTGTAGGCTCAAAAATTCTTTCCGAGTAACAACATTCTTCTTCTTTTTCTTCATCTCTTTGGGCTTTGAAGTTGAATGGTGAGAGCCACTGGGTTCCTCTTCTTCATCCATATTGCCTCCTTCGACGCTTCGCTCGCTGCAATGTACTCTGATTAGCACGTTGAATCAGCTACGGTTTCCTGTTTTCAACTTTTCCATGTCACTGCTCCTCCATTCAGGGTAAAGACCCAGCCCGACTGCGAACGGTAGTTGTCCCTGTCGGTCTGAAAGCTGGCGTCACCATACCCTCGCACCTTTAAGTCATCACTCCCTCCGAGGACTAAAAACCATTCCTTCGTCCTCCGAAGGTACTTAAGGATATTCTTCACCGCAATCCAATGGGCTCTGGCAGGATGCCCTTGATATCTACTAACCATGCTCAAAGCAAAGGCTACATCAGGGCGAGTACAAGTCATAGCGTACATGATTGAGCTAACTGCAGAAGCGTATGGTACTCGGCTCATTTCTGCTATTTCAGCTTCGGTACTCGGACTTTGAGTCTTACTCAACTTGGCATTACTTTGTATCGGTAATTCTCCCTTCTTCGAGTTTTCCATACTAAAATGTTTTAGTACCTTCTCTAAGTAAGTGTTCTGACTAAGTCCTATTAGTCTCTTACTCCTTTCTTTTACTATCCTTATTCCCAAAATGTAAGAAGCCTCTCCGAGGTCCTTCATAGCGAAGCACTTCCCGAGCCAGGACTTAACCTCCTGCAGAGTCGGGATGTCGTTTCCTATGAGCAATATGTCATCGACATATAGAACGAGGAAGCTTACTATACCCCCACTGGCTTTGACATATACACACGATTCATCTTCGCTTCGTATAAATCCAAACTCTTTGACTTTCTCATCGAAGCAAAGATTCCATCTGCGAGACGCTTGCTTAAGTCCATAAATGGACTTCTCAAGCTTGCACACTCTATTCGGATGCTTCGGATTCACAAACCCCTCTGGCCGAGCAATGTAAACATCCTCAACCAACTTTCCGTTAAGGAAAGCGGTCTTGACATCCATTTGCCAAATCTCATAATCATGAAATGCGGTAATAGCTAGCATCACTCTAATAGATTTTATCTTCGCAACTGGTGAGAAGGTCTCATCATAGTCAACTCCGAGAGTTTGAGTAAAGCCCTTCGCGACCAATCGCGCTTTATATGTGTGTACGTTTCCATCCACGTCGGTCTTCTTCTTGAAGATCCATTTGCAGCCAACGGTCTTATGTCCGGGCACATTATCAACCAAATTCCAAACTTGGTTATCATACATGGATTGGATCTCGCTATCCATTGCCTCTTTCTATTTCGCAGACTCCGGGCCTGCCATGGCATCCTTATAGCTATTAGGTTCATCAAGATTTATTAGTGTACCATCACTAATATACGTATCCCCTTCAGTAGTAATATGAAAACCATAAAACTGGGGTTGAACACTAACTCTATCGGAACGTCTAAGAGGTAAGGACTCGTCAATCGGTTTAACCGAAGTTTCCTCCTCAGATTGAGTGCCAGCGTTAGAGGTTCCTACATCTATCGACTCTTGCATCTCTTCAAGCTCGATTTGCCTCCCACTTTCTCCTTGGCCTATGAGTTCTCTCTCTCGGAAAACTCCTCTCCTCGAAACGAAGACAACATTGTCCTTCGGTCTATAGAAGAGATATCCAAAGGATTTCTGTGGGTAGCCGATGAAAATACATCTCTCACTTCGAGGTTCAAGCTTGTCGTGAGTATCTCGTCTTACAAAAGCCTCGCAACCCCAAACCTTGATATGTGCCAACGAGGGAGCTTTCCCTGTCCACATCTCATGAGGTGTTTTGGCAACCTTCTTAGTAGGGACTCGGTTAAGGATATGGGCGGCAGTCTCTAAGGCATACCCCCAAAAAGAGATTGATAGTGAAGCACGACTCATCATAAAGCGAACCATATCCAATAAGGTTCGATTACGCCTTTCTGCCACACCATTCAATTGTGGTGTCCTAGGTGCCGTCAATTGTGAAACTATTGCACACTCCTTGAGATAATCGTGGAATTCAAGACTTAGGTACTCTCCTCCTCGATCGGATCGAAGCATCTTGATTTTCCTGCCCAATTGATTCTCCACTTCATTCTTGAACTCTTTGAACTTTTCAAAAGTTTATGACTTTTGCTTGATCAAATAGATATACCCATATCTACTATAGTCATCGGTAAAAGTCACGTAGAAGCAGTTCCCATCCTTCGTGGTTGATCTAAACGGTCCACATACATCGGTATGTATTAGGTCCAATAGACCCTCACCCCTTTCACACGTACTTGTGAAGGGTGACTTAGTCATCTTTCCAAGTAAACAAGACTCGCACGTGTCATCTTCCCTAAGTTCGAATGACTCCATCAATCCATCCTTTTGGAGTTGGGCTATGTGTTTCTTGTTGACATGTCCAAGACGACAATGCCACAAGGATGCTCTATCCATACTATTGGAAGAATCTATGTTCAAAAACATCATTTCCTAAGTTATCAACAATCATAACAGTTTCATATATTCCATTACATGGTATAACTTCAAAATAAAAGACACCATTTAGATAAGCTAAAATAGAACCATTCTCATTATTAAAAGAAAATCTAAAACCTTGTCTAAACAAACCATGAAATGAAATGATGTTTCTAGCCATTTCTGGCGAATAGCAACAATTGTTCAAATCTAAACATAAACTATTCCTAAGCACTAAAGAATACACTCCAATCTTGGTCACAGGCGACGATCTTCTGTTCCCCATGATTAGATTGATCCTTCCTTGCTCCACATCCCTACTTCTTCTTAGTCCCTGCACATTAAAGCAAATGTGGTAACCACAACCGGTATCAAGAACCCAAGAAATAGCATGATTAGAATTGTTAGATTTAATTGTGTATATACCTGCGAAGGATGGCTTGATCTTTCCTTCCTTTATGGCTTGCAGGTACTATGGGCAGCTTTTCTTCCAATGTCCTATCTTGTGGCAGTGGTGGCACTCTTCCTCCTTTGGGTTAGGGCAGGGCTTAGCAGGATCAACTTTGGTCCCACTAGAAGAGGCACCATCTTGGGCTTTAACCTTACGATAGTTCTTAGACGAAGCCTTCCTCTTCTTTCCCTTTCCTTGTCCAATAGCCAAGATAGGAGTAGTAGGCGGATTGGGAGTTGGTGCAACAGACTTGTCCTTGAAGTTGCTCTCAACGACCCTCAAAAGACATTGGAGTTTGCTTAGGGTGACCTCCTCTTTGTTCATGTGGTAAGTCATCCTAAATTGATTGTAGCTCGGAGGCAAAGAGTGAAGCACCATGTCGATCGCCAAGTCTTCCCCAAAGTCAACATTTAACTTGCGAAGGCGGTCGACATACCTTTGCATCTTTTGCAGGTGCACGGTAAGAGACTCTCCATGACCCATGTTAGCGGAAATCATGTTAGTGAAAAGCTCATACCGCTCTTGTCTCGCGTTTTGGTGGTATCTCTCCAATAAGTCTTGATGCATCTCGTACGGGTACATGTCCTCATAGGACTTTTGGAATTCGGAGTTCATGGTGGCTATCATGATGCAATGTACCTTTGTTGCATCTCGCTCATGAGTTTCAAAAGCGGTCATTTCAGCCAGAGTAGCGATTTCAGGGTTGATTTTCTCGAGCTTCTCATTGAGGACATACTCCTTATCCTCATAGCGAGCAATGGTGCGAATGTATCTTATCCATTCGCTAAAGTTCGTCCCATCGAAAGTGGCCTTTTGACAAAGGCTCATCAATGTGAAAGAACTAGCAGCAGCATTGTTTGCGTTCGACATCTACAAATTGAAAGGAAAAAGAGATATTAGAATATTAATCCCTAATTATGACCCAATAAGAAAAATTAGGGCTAGGATCCAACAACAATATTTACATATTAGAAAAGGGATGCCGTAATCCAACTTGCAAATAATATGAAGGTAAGTGAATGACGATTCACTAATTCTCCACCATATAACTTTAAGTCCTAAATGTATTGAGAATTCCTAGGTTCAGATGAGATTCATTGAAACTATTCAATGGCATGTTTAAATTTCGATATGCCCTCTTGTTTGTGACTGGGATACCGAGGATCACAAAGCGGGTGTGAATTACCATGCAAATTCACATGCTGCCTCCATTGTAACGATCACCTATTCGATGTGCAGGTAAACCACACATGCTCCATCGAACTATGATAAACAATGAATCACCCTTTGCCACCTTTGCTTAGAACCAATTAGTGTGCCTGTAAACCACACACGCTCCACTAACTTCTTAGCAAGGGTGCAAAGTGTAATTTCATGGAATTGCATCAATTCACTTTTCCTAAAGTAACTAAGATTGGGAAATTTTTTAAAAAAATGTGTAGTTACTTTGTATTTCATATTATACTTTTATTGAGAGGATGAGGTTGCCATATCCTACCCGTTCGGCTAACGACCCTCCACCGATCAAGCAAGCGGTGGGTGTGAGTGTACACCCATTAAGCGCCATTTTATAGGTCGCAACCTTATACCCACCTTATAGATCGGCTTCGTGAATGAGGCCTACTAACGGTAAGACTAGCATTTAGTTATATATATATATATATATATATATATATATATATATATATATATATTAATCTTGTAATATTATATTAGTATAGGGTTGTATTTTAAACTTTTAAAAATCTAGGTTTTGAAATTTAGATTGTCTAAATTAAAACTTTTAATCACAAAACATAAATTTCAAAACTTGAGGACAAGTTTTAAACATTTAAAACATGGAGGATCAAATAACAAATAATATCAATTAACAATTAATTCCATAATTATCCATATTTGATTTATTTAATTATTTCTTGCAAGATACTTTCCAATTTAATCAAAATAATTAATTAATTATCACATAAGGAAATTAAATATTTAATTAGTTGGTAAATATCTTTAATTAGATCAAGATTATAGTCATATATATATATCAGAAAATCGGATTAAGATTGATCTAATATGATAAAGGTAAGTTTCCATAAAATAAGTATGGAAAAATCCCGAATCTGGGCTTTCCTGACGCTTGAACTCGTCGAGTTCCCAACTGGACTCGTCGAGTTAGGCCAACTTGTCGAGTCCACCATGGGACTCGTCGAGTTTATGACTCAGAAACACAAAATTCGAATTTTGCACCAAGTTTCAAACAAACAAGCAACAATTTAATAGAAACAAATCTAGGCTCTGATACCACTGATGGGTTTTAGCCATAAGAACTTTCCTATGTGCGCATGCAAAACCCTAATGCTTGGATCTAGGTTTTCTAATTAAACATGCTTTGAATCCAAGACTTCTAATGACTAATTAGGTATAAAACAATACAAAATCAGATCTAGAAGTTTACCTTTGAATCTCTTGTTTGATCTTGTTGTCTTGGAGCTTCTAGAGTCACAATTGTCACTCCTCTAATGGCTTACAAACACCAATAAGCAAAGAAGATGATTTGAGAGAGAGGAGAGGGAAGAAATTCGGCCAGGGTTTCTTTCTTCTTAAGAGGTGTCGATTTCCCTATGCCATGGGGTCTATTTATACTTGTAGACTCCTTAAGAGTTTCACCTTAAACCCTAGTTGGATAATCCTTTCCTTAAAGCAATCCAAATCCTTACCATAGATAAGCCTTGGACGATTTTGAGCTATCCAAAGCTCTAGAATCCGTCCAATCCCTATCTCTTAAGGATTTACAGTCTAAAGTGTAACTATCAAACAATTGATAGTTTATACCCTCTTATTTAATTAATCTCTTTAAGTCACCAAATTAATACTAATTAATTTATGACTTATATTAATCAAATACAAATATTATTATTCCTTATATTATTCTCATAATATATTAATAATATTTATTCTCTCATAATAAATCATCCTACCAAGTTGCTATGGTGAAGGCAACCCAAAAGGACCATGCACAATCGGGTCAAATACTTGCCTAATATAGTTGCAGCCTTAGACACTATTCCAGCAGAACTTTGGAAGCATTTTGATCAGCAGTTGCTTCCTGAGCCTTGTGGAGAGTTTCGACCATCTCAGACATCCAGTCTTGAACTTTCAATATGGTGGCTACAATATTGGCATTGTTAATTGCATCTGCCCAATACTTAGCCACAGATTGGATTTGTTGTTCCTTCTGCTGCTGTTGCTTGATTTGTTGATCTTTGCGTGCTTGGAATGCCCTACGGAAAGTGGCATATTTCTGAATGTTAGCTTCAGATACCGGATTTTAGTTCAATCAAGAGTCATTAGAGTCTTCATCGTTAAATCCTTTGTATCGCACCGAAGTGTCCTTCGGGTCCACAGGTCCTTGCACATTTGTGCTCACCGTGCCTAAACCACCTGTTACAGATGTAAGCAGAGTAGGATTTCATGAGCTTTCTTGGTCTCCTTGGCCCGTAGTCAAGTTTGGCCTCAGCTCAATTCTGGCATGGGCGGAAGAAGTGCCCTGCGGTTGGGAAGGTATTTGAAGTGTATGGGTTACATTCAAGAGGATGGAGTTCAACTCCTCGGGTGAAAAGAAATGCAGTCGGGAAGCCCTGGAGACCTTAGGTCAAAAACCAGTTTTATCCTCTTGGGATAAAACAGGGGGGGAGTCTCCATGATGTGATGAATCAGACTCACTTTTTGAAGTTGGGTGGAGTTCGATGGTGGTGTTGAATGGATCTGCGGCCACCCCATGGACTACCGGAGCCTGTTGAGAGGTTGAGGTATTAGTCCGGTCATGCATATGGCTAGTGGGATCGCTTTTGCGTTTCTTGAGGATTGCAATGGGTTGATCATCCTCATGAGAGTTACTGCTGGAGATATGTTTACTTGGTTCAACTAAAGTGATCACTGGCAGAGTTTTTCTTTTCTTGGAGGGCTTGGAAGGCTTGGAAGCATCCTTTTTAGGAGTTCATTGTTTCTTCTTGGAGGCCAATTTCTTTTTTCTTTGAGAAAGATTGGAAAGAGTAGCGGAAGAATGAATTGTGGTGCCTTCAGGGTTAATGATTGCGGATGGATTTTGAAGAGGCGGGGTAGGAAGGTATGGGTCAATACCTTACGTATCCTCAATATGATCTGAGACATCGGCAGTCTCAAGACCAAGAGTGGAAAGAATGTGGGTAGGATGTCTTCGAATTGGTACAAAAATAGATTGATCAGATGAGGGATTGTACCTTTTGAGATCCTTGGTGACAAAGAAGTTGATGTCACTGCCCATGTCGATCCGTGCATCTGCATGAAGGTTTGAAATGCAGAGGGACCAAAACCTTGCAAAAGTGAGTTCGGTTGGGTTCTCCCTTAGGCTCTCCTTGGGAATGTATTGATGAAAGTCATCCCATAGAATCTACCCATAGTTCACGTCGTGACTTGTGAAGATACTAGACACCAGCTCTAGAAGTTTGAGTCACATATTATACGTGCCTCCGGTTCCGCCGGATAGACTGCGGATGACAAAATATCAAACAAATCGCCAGACTGCAGGCAGTTGATTTTTCTTGAATTCCCTAATTCCTTTAATCTTCTTCTGATATCCTATTTGGTAAAGTGCAGAACTAACGTCCGCCATGGATGGGGTGAAAATCTTGATGGAGGGATGAACAAGGACGTTAATGGCAGAAAGAAACTTTTCTTTGGACAGAATGACGAAAGAATCGTTAACCAGGTTAAGATGAACTTCTTGTCGTTTTTCGAGTGGGCGATAGGCTGAGAAGGCACATTTGAAAAGGGTTGAGGTTGGGACAACTTCTGTGAAAGCATCGAAGGGGCCAAACAGGGGGTGTTTCTTCAGAAACTTGATCATCAGCTTGATCGAATCATTGTTGGATGAATGATCTTCGAACACTGCTCTGAAGTTTCTTGAAGCAATCGTGGGAGAGTCTGAACTAGTAGGGTTCACTAATCCAGATGCCTTGGATTGTTTCTTGGAAATACCAGATTTCACCATTGTAGGAGCTTGAGAGAAAGAACATAGTGCTTGAAGGAATTTGAGAAGGAAGATTCAATGTTGAGAGAGCTTACAGTGGTTTTGGGAATGAAGAAGGGTTTATATACGGACGAATTTGAACAGTAACTGTTTTTTACCGTAGGTAAAAAGAAAGAATAAGGTAAAAGGTTGTTTGGGGGGAATCTTTTGAATTGGAAATTAAATCTCAGCCACATAATATGAAATGGTTTTAAAAGTTTTTGAGATTTACCAAAAAAGGATTTGCATTTAATGAAAAATCAGACGTATATCATCACATCGGGTGATCGTATGGTGAGGGGAAAAGAAGTTGTAACAGATGGGACGTGCTCGGTATGAGGAAAAGACAGATTAAGGATGTGTTTTTGGAAAAACGTTCTTTTTGTCATCATACCTAAAATAGGTTTGACACAAGGTTTATAAGAAAAGGAGGATGAGACAGTTTCTCAAGGAATTGTTTTATTTGATGTTTTATTTAATGAAGGATCATTAAATAGCACACCATGATTCAAGAATTAATGAATCAGTTGAGAAATTATCAATGTGATTGCAGATGTAAACTTCATTGCGGATGGATCCTTTGCTATTGCGGATGGGTAGACATATGACTGCAGTAGAAGAAACTGAGTTACATCACTTGTACAATAAGTTAGTAATAACAAACAAGAAGGACCAATGAAGGATAAATATAATATATGGTTACGGTACATAGACTGCGGTACACAGGGTATGCCAAAACCATTTATTATAAGTAACTTTCAGTTAGGACCACAATAGAGACCAAGGATGGTATGTGGTACCTATCAATTCAGGAAGAATTGAGGGTCCAAATTCATCATTCCTAACATTTGTAAGAAAGTGTTGAGCTTTGTAGAGTAAAGTGGCTTTGTGAAGACACCAGCAATCTCTTCATGAGTAGGGACAAAGATGAGTTCAATGTTACATTTCAGGATGTGGTCTTTGATGAAGTGATACCGTAGTTTAATATGCTTGGTCTTGGAGTGTTGAATAGGATTGTGAGAAATCGCTATAGCACTTTCAGAGTCACAGTAAATTGATATCCGCAACATTCTGTATCCGTAGTCCATAAGTTGTGTCTTCATCCATAGAACTTGTGAACAACAGCTGGCTGCGACCACATATTCAGCTTCTGCGTTAGACAATGATACACAACTTTGTTTCCTTGATGACCAGCTGACGAGTCTTCTACCCAAAAATTGACATCCACCTAAGGTGCTTTTACGATCAAGTTTGCATCCGACATGATCCGCATCTGTGAATGCTTGAAGACTGAAGTCATTGCCTGCGAGGTACCATAGACCGAGAGATTTGCTTCCTTTTAGATACCTAATAATTTTTTTGGCTATGGTCATATGTGACACTTTTTGGTCAGCCTGATACCTTGCACATACACCAGTTGCAAAGACAATGTCTGGTCGGCTTGCGGTGAGGTACATTAGAGAGCCGATGATACCTCTATAAGTCTTGTGATCCACAGATTCGCCTGAGGGATCAATAGAGATCTTATATCCGAAGGCCATGGGGACCTTATCCGAAGAACAGTTGTCCATAGAATATTTCTTCAACAACTCAGTGATGTATTTCTATTGATGAATCAATATCCCTTGAGAGATTTGTTTCACTTGAAGTCCTAGAAAAAAATTAATCTCTCTATTCATGCTCATTTGGAACTTGTTAGTCATGAGCTTAGCAAATTCATCCATCATTCCTTGATCAGTCGATCCGAAGACGATATCATCCACATATATTTGTACAAGCATAAGGTGGTACCCATTTGCTTTTCTAAATAAAGTGGGATCAATTACTCCTCTTTTATATCCAGACGAGACAAGAAATTCAGAGAGAGTCTCGTACCACGCTATTGGGGCTTGCTTTAGACCGTAGACTGCCTTTTCAAGTTTGTAGCAGTGGTCAGGGAATTCAATACTTTCAAATCCTGGAGGTTGTTGAAGATAAACCTCTTCTTTTAATTCCCCATTGAGAAATGCACTCTTAATGTCCATTTGGTATACCTTGATGTTTTTGTTGGCTGCGTATGCTAAGAAGATTCAGATGGCTTCCATTCGTGCCACCGGAGCATACGTTTCATCATAGTCAACACCTTCAAGTTGACTGTAGCCCTTTGCAACTAGTCTTGCCTTATTTCTGATGACCACACCAGATTCATCTAACTTGTTCTTGAACACCCATCTTGTACCAACAATGGTGTGGCCTTGAGGTATTGGAACGAGTTGCCATACCTTGTTCCTTTTGAATTCTTCCAGCTCTTCTTGCATTGTGGATATCCAGTCAGGTTCTAATAATGCTTCTTTGATTGTTCGGGGCTCAACTGAGGACATAAATGTTGCGTAGTGACAATGATCGGATAAGTCCTTGGAAGATCGAGTTTGGATACCTGCGGATGGGTTGCCATTGATTTGACATGGTGGGTGGTCCTTTGTCCATACATGTAGACGGGGTTATAGATGATCAGCAGCTGAGGTAGAGGGAATGTCTTCAATATCAGAAGTTTCTTCGGTTGGAGATGGCAGTTCCCCCTGGATTTGAGAACATGCTGTGGAATCATCTTTGTTGGTTGGAACGAGAATAAAATTTTCTTGAGCAGTTTGGAGAGGTTCCCTCTGGATTTCTAATGGGAGTTCCTCTGGAACCTGAGAAGGTTCCCCCTGGACTGTGGATGGGAGAGTGATAATCCTTGAATCGATTCTTGTGTTAATGTTCTTTATGAATTCATCACCCGAATCCGAAGATACATTTGATGGTAATGATTCTCTGTGGATAGGAACTTGAGCAGCATCAAGTATTGGAACCTCGATGGTTGTTGCTTGATCCGGAGTAGAGCTTTCCCCCTCAACCGAAGAGGTGAAAGTATTGAGAGATGCTACTTTGGATAGAGATGGACCAGAAACATCAGCGTGTTGTTGTTGAGCGGCCGCTGACACAAGAACTTCAGATAGTTTCGCCATTTCAACAGGGTCGAAAAGATCGTCATAATTGACTTCAAATAGATTTAAAGTACCGAAAGAGGCAGGAATATCGCTTTCCATGATTGCGGTGGTTTCAGTGGATGGAGGGGCGTTGCGGATGTGAGAATCATCAAATTTCACATCGAAGCTTTCAATGATTAGCCTTGTACATCTGATAAGGACCCTGTAAGCAACTTTGTTAGAGGAATAGCCAAGGAAGATGCCTTCATCAGACTTCGATGCAAACTTGTTAAGCTGATCTCTGTTGTTGATCACAAAACATCTACACCCAAAGAAATGAAAGAAGCGAACATTTGGTTTGCGGTTGTTAAGGCCCTCATATGGTGTTTTGTTGAGACATTTGCACACAATGCTTCGGTTTTGTACAAAGCATGTGGTTGCTACTACTTCAGCCTAGAAGTAAAGAGGAATGTGTGCGAAGTTGAGCATGGATCTGGCTGCTTCTACTAGTGTGCGATTCCTTCTTTCTACTACTCTATTTTGTTGTGGTGTATAAGGAGCTGAAAAGTTGTGAGTGATGCCTTTGGACACCAAAAAACTGTTGAGAGAATGATTAGTAAACTCGGTTCCATTATCATTGCAGATACATCTTACTGGCAGCTTGATCTGAAGTTCTATTTCCTTGATGAAGTTGATGAGAATTTGCGATGTTTCTGACTTGAGTCCGAGGAAGAAAACCCATGTGAAGCATGTGAAGTCATCTACTATAACCAGTATGTACTTTTTATGATGGAGACTAGCTACGGTTGATTGACCACAGAGATCAATGTGCAGGAGCTCAAGTGGTTCAGAAATTGAAGAGTCAATCACCATGAGGTGACTTGCTTTGGATTGCTTACCACATTCACATGCAGAACAGAGAGTATCATTGCCGAACATGAGAACAGGGAGTCCTCTGAGTAGTTCTACAGTGACCAAAGTGTTGATGTATCTGAAGTTGATCAAACATGTGCTCCTATCACTTGTCATTATATAACAAAATTGATCATCAAATTCAACTCGATGGCCTGCCTTACATAGTTGACCAAAACTGATGAGATTGTGTTTAAGGATTTCTACCTAAGTAACCTTTTGAATAGAGAAGTTCCCCGTAGTGAGTACATTGTAACCTCAGATGATTCCATTCGCATTGTTGTTGAATGTAACATTTCCACCATTGCAAATTGGCCTGAAATCCCGAAGGTATTCTAACCTTCCGGTCATGTGCAAGGAGCAGGCACTGTCGATTAACCATTCATCTTCTTGTTTCTCCTTGCACAAAGCCTGAGAATTACACGGTTAGTTTAGGCATCCAAACAAGTTTGGAGCCTGGAAAACAAGATGAGTTTCTGAATGATGCATGGACTGGTTTCGTATCAACTTTTAATCCTAGTCCTGGGTGTTTGTGTAGTTTTGGAGTGTTGTGTTTTTTTGAAAAGTTACGTGGTTTCTGATTCCAACTAGATTTGACATAGGATGAATCTTTTTGGCAACTACACTGACATTCACAGGTTGAGATTTTGTCTTTTGTTCTGACACCACGTTTGGTCAGCGGTTTAAAGGATGAGTTGTTGGGCTTGTGACTAGTCTGAGGTTAAAGGATCTGACATGAGTGTTGTTTGGTTTCTGAAAAGTTTGTTTTGAAAAAGGTTTAGCACATGTAGATCTTTGTGTCCTTTTTGTTGGATTTGGTAGAATACCCTTCCACTTGTTAAAATTTTGATGTGACTTTAAAAGTGTTGGAGTGGGTAAGATACCTTTCCATTCGGATCATCTGAGGAATAGATTTGAAAACCATTGTTTCAAAAAGACTTTACACCTTTTTGGGTTGTGTCAGATGAATTAGGAATGACTGTTGAAACTGTACATTCCTTTTTGTGTGTTTTCTTGATAATAGAGTTTTTTGAAAAATAGTGAGAGAAAACAATTTTTTCTGGACTTTTGGACTTTTGAAATCTGACATGCTTCTTGTTTTTTGAAAAAAATTATCTATTTGTGCCTCGGGAGCGAATTTCCTCTTTGAAAGCCCTTTTAGCTAAGGATTTTGAAATCTAGAACCATTTGAAATTTGGTGAAAACGTGGGCTTAAGTCATCCGAACTTGAAGATTTAAGGATTTGAGAGCATTGACCCACTTCAAAGTTTTCTATGGGTAATTCATGATGAATTGTTTGAAGAGTGGCAGAACTTTTGTTCGAAGACTGCGGTAGGGATGACTTGAGTACTGCAGAGTAAGTCTTAGTTGGGACTTCAGTGTGACTTTTGTGGGACTTTTGACTACGGTGTGAGACACTGCGGTCTAAGGATAGAGATGGAAAGTCTTTCGAGACATCGGGCCATCAATGACAATTTCTTCATCAACTACAGATGAGGTTTGAGAATTTGGGTAAGTGGTGCCACAGATAGGAATTTGATCACTTGTGTGACTTGAAACCTCAGGCACAATTTCCTCAATGACACAATTATTGCTTAAATTATGTAGTCTACCAAAGTGAGTTTTGATATCTTCGGGAAAGGTCTTGTCATTCACTGGGAAATGAAATTATCAGTCTGGAGGAACATACAGTTTGTCTTTGTTGAATCGAGGTGAGGAATTCATTGTGGTAGGATATCCATTTGACCAACCCCAATTGTAAGTGTTGTCCACGGTGCCACTATTTACCAAATTTTCAATAGCTTCACTTTCATTAAACAATTTTTTGATTAAGGGATTTAAACATACAATTTCACTATGAGCTAAATCTCTCTGGTTCAAAGCTATCTCTAATTGTGTTTCACTCAACATTGTTGCATCTTTTTCTAACTCTAAGTCCTTTTCTAACATAGCCATTTTGAGTCTTTTGTTATCTAATCGTCCTCTCACATGGAACATCTCCTGGGACATAATGTTCTTCTCATCTAAGGCTTTGTTATAATCTGTAAGGACGGTAGCACATGTGTCATTAAGATCATCTATGTAAGGTTGAAAATCATGCATGCTATAGTTTAGAGTTTGGATCATGAGTTTTACCTGTTCGACGATGCTTAGAGTTCCATCCTTTGCCATGTAGTAGTAGTTCTTGTCCAGCTTTGTAGACCCATCATCATCTGCAGTTGCCAGCATGCGGATCTTCCCTTTTCCTTTAACACTGCTGATGGATTCATCTTCGTCTCCAGATAACCAAACTTGATGGTCTCTTTTGACATGGGCTACGTATGCCCTTGCCTTTTCCTTTTCTTCTAGTTCTTGAGACATTCTAAGGTAAAATGCTCTGTATTTTACTACATTGGCCTTACAATCTTTTGCAAAGTGATTATCTTTGTTGCATTTGTGGCAAATTACAACATCAATCTTGTCTTCTGAGGGAGTACCTGAGTCAGTTGTTTGAGTAGACTGCGGTGCTTCCTTTGGTTGAGTATTTTGAGATTGCAGTGGTGGATGAGAACTTTTAGGACAATGAGAGTGATTGTTTTGTGGGTTGAAGTTACGATTGAAAGGTGGTTTGTTGAATCATTGATTTTTGTGAAAAGAGTGAGGTGGTAGTCGGTTGAATTGTTTGCTAACTAAAGCAATCGCCTTTTGAAATTATTCTTCATCATCATACTCTGAATCAGCTTCGTATGACTGTGGTGGAGTGTCATACGAGGGGAAGTAAGATTTATTATGTGGAGCTTGTGCTATGAGAGCAAGAGGTCCTCCGAAGTCAGCACAGTCTTTGAGTATGGTGGATTCTTGTGCTTGCAGTTCTCCATAGAGCTTGTAGAGTGACAAAGAATGAATCTTTCTATCGCCTTGGACTATCATCTTAGCCATAGTCCAATGTCTTCCCAAACCATTAAGAAACTGAAGATTGTTTCATGGTTACTGCAGATGGTGCCCGCATTGGATAACTTGGTGACTATCAGGTTGAACCTTTTGAAGGAGTCTTCCAAACTTTCGCCAGTATGAGCTTTGAAGTTGTTGAACTCATTGAGTGCGGTTGTAAGCTTCTTGTCTTGTGCTTATTCTGAGCCTTCGTACAGATTCTTGAGAACGTCCCAGATCTCCTTTGCTAATTTGCAATTTGTGATAATATCGAAGTTGTTAGGAGTAACTCCACAGAAGATTTCATAAAAGGCAAAAGGCAACAACATCATTTTCCATTTTATCGAGATCATCCTTCGTGGGACGGTTCATGACTGGTTGACCTCCTCCTAGTCTGGTTGTAGCTCCGTCAGTTTGGACTGGTGTAAGGATTGGGACATGTGGTCCTTCTTCTATGGATCTCCATATGTCTCTACCAAGTCTTCTTAAGTATCTTTCCATTCTTTGTGACCAGTGATGATATTCATTTGCTACCAGTATTGGGGCTCGATTAGAGCCACCAACACTATTGGAAACATTCAGAGATAACGATTGTGCCATATTTTTGAAGTTTTTTTTTTAAGAAATGAGCTTCAGTGGTATAGAAGGCCCTTTGAAAATCAGAGTTCCGTTTTCAAAAAGCAACCACTATGGCTTTGATACCAATTGTTGAGAGAAAAACTTTGAGACACACTTGAACAAACATTAGAACAAGTATATTGCGGAATAGTTAATCTCGAAGGATCTAAAAGCTCAACAATAATATTTAGAGTTAGATGGTTAGAGAGTTAGTTGCAGAAAAGTGAAGAAATGGAAATGACAAAAATTGTTATATCAAGTATACACATAAGTTGATTCATAACGAGGAATGCATTCAAGCCAAGTTAATAAGTGAGATCAAACTTAGTGATTAAGTCACAAAAGACTTGCTCCGAAGAGACATTGTAATCGGTTATGTGAGAGTAAGAAGTGTGAGTAAGAGAGATAGAAAAGATAACTTCAGAGATGTGTATTCAGAATAATAGATGTGTATATTTGAATACAAGAGTATGAGCTCTATTTATAGAGACTCACGAAGTACACTAGATTACATCTCTAGGAGTAGCGATGCAAGGCATACTGGACAATAGAGAGTATTACAATAAAAGACAGGTAAAGTAATCCAGTAAAGGACTGTAGTAGGTAGAGACTCCGGATGCGGTTGCTGATGAAGGAGCTTGACTGCGGGTGCTTGTTGGCTACAGTAGCTGAAGTTCAAGAGGGTTACTTTTTATGATTCAACATTCTCCATCGATCTCTTCTAAGGTACTTATTATTAATCATTTGATACCACTTTGATCATTGCTTCATTATTTGATTTAATTTTCTGTTTAGAATCTATCGATCAACCCTTAATTTATTCTAACATTTGGTATCAGAGCAGGAGATTGTGTAAATCATACGCAACTCTTATGTCGAGTGTTCTAGGGTTTTTCTGCTTTTATTGGATCTATTATAGCCGTCTTCATCGTTTTTATCGATTGTTGATGTTGGATCTTGATCCTTATTATGCCCTAAACTCGATTATAGTTTTTACACATCTAATTCTTTATAGGTTTTAAGTGAATCTAAATCATGCAGCTGGAAGATCCACATACTCTTTCTTTTAATCTTTCTAGCAACATTGGATCTACTACTAGGATCCTTATTCTCTTTCCTCTAGACTATGAAGTGTGGGATCTACATTTTGAGGATTATGTCTTGGGTATCGAAGACCATGGAATGACGATTTGACAAGCAATAACAAAAGGAACATTCATGCACGTGGGAACCAGAAGACTCATCAAAACTCAGGCAGAGTACAATACTCTTCTTGTCGATGTTAAAGATATTCATCAAGATGAGAAAGAGAAACTGATGAGCAACATTAAAGCCATGAGGATAACAAGGTTTGCGTTACCCATCGACACATTTTGTTTGGTGAGTTCCTGTGAGACTGCGAAGGAAATATGGAACAGGTTGAAATAACTTTATTCCAGTGATACAAATCTTGAATATTCTGTTCAAACTTTACTTCTTTCTGAATTTGGTGCTTTTTCCCAGAAGTCTGAAGAGAAGCTTGATCAGACTTTCAATCGCTTTAACTATCTTTTGAGCAGGATGCATAAGCACAAACTGAAGCGAGAAAAGATTGAGCAAAAGGTTACTTATGAATGGTTTAAGACCTGATTGGAAGGAGGTTGTTTCCACAATTAAAGCTCATGAACAATTCAATATTTATTCTCTGATGCAGTTAGTGGGAATACTTAGGTGCCATGAAGACGAAGTAACAAAGGTGGTGAAAGTTGTTTCAAGTATGGTTCATTGGCCTAAGTCACAAAGAGCAAAAATATCGCTGAAGAATATTCGGAGTCTGATCTTTCAGATTTCGAACTTACGAAGGAGGCATATGCTTTGATGGTCGCTCCAAAAATAGAAACTGTCAAGGGAGTTATAGTTCTGATAAGGCGAACAATGAAAGCTTCAATAACTAGCCAAAGGATGAAGTGAAGAAGGAAAACAAGCTAATGGGAGATTCTGTCTATGATTACAACTATTGTCATGGCAAAAATCATCTGTCTAAGGAGTGTATGTTGAAGAGAATAAATGAGAAGGACGAAGTAGATAAAGATGAAGCTTACTATCTTCGGAAGATAGAAGAACTTAAAAAGAAGAACGCTAGCAATGCTAAGCTTGCTTTAATTGTGCAGGAAGATGATGACGATTTCGGAAGAGGTTAAGCGTGGTCAACCGATTCGGAGGATGAAGAGGTTCGCAGACTCACACATGGATAGTGCTTTATCATGAAGGATGAGTTCCCTAAGTATGATGGAAAGTGTATGATGGTTCATAGTGACATTTCGGATCAAAGAGGATACGCCACTGATTGCGGCATAACTTCAGACAACTGCTTTGCTGCGAAACCTGTCTCTGAGCAGATCAGTGAATGTAAGAAAGTGATCGACAAGGTAAATTCTATTCTCAAATCTCTAAATACTCCTGTCTCTAGGTATGAAACTAAATTACATGATTTAAAATTTACAGTCTCTAGTTTAAGTGATAGTTTAAAGATCAAAATGTGAGAAGTAATACTAACTTAATTGATCCAATCAGCAAGGTAACATCAAAAGGTGAAGAGAGGCGAATATGGATTGAGAAGTTAGAGTGGGATTTATGTAGGTCCAAGGATGATTTGATTTATTTTCAACGAGACAATTTAGGTCTTTTAAAACATCGGAACATTTTTTGTTTGATTTCTAAACATCATTACTTTAATATCACTCGGCTGCATATTGCTTGTGAAATAGGCAAGAATATCCATCAAATGATTTTGCCCTTTCTCAAGTTGAAAGAGGACGAAATCAATGTAGACTATTACAAATGTGAATCCATTGTCTCATCTGAAGATGTCTCTGATTCTTACAAAGTTGGACTGGACAAAATTGAAGCTTTCATATAGTCCAAAGAACATAAAGACATGTTGAAACATATTTTGAGAGAAAAAGATAAAGAGTAAATTAAATCTGATACTATACAGAAATTTGACTCATTATGCACTAAGTTGAGTTCAAAAAATACTCTTAAAGTTGAAAATGTATCTGAAGTTGATGATGATAGTGAGATGAGTGAGATTTATGTGGAGGATGAGGTTAATTGCGCGGAATTTGTAAAAAGTGAATCTAAACCTAAGAAAAATCTGATTTCAGAAAATTCAGTTGAGTATATTCGTGTTTTTAAAAATAAAGGTTCAACGATTTTAAAAGAAAAGGCAGCAGTTTTTCTAAAAGTTTGAAGTGCTCCAAATTAGGTTTTCGCAACCTCTGGACTGAACAAAAACCAGACCTTGGAAGTATCGTCCCTTGTAGAAGAAGACAATGTTGATGGATGCGACAAATTCTTTTGGTGCACACCCATTGATAATGCTGACGAAACCAAAGGTCTTTCGGAGTTGACCTCTTCGAAAACAAAAGGAAGATATGTGGCAGAACCACTGAACAAAGTCAATTCAACCTACGAGAAAGGAAGTCCGAGTAGAACCAAAAATGTTCCAATAGATATGTCATCCGAATAGACTGAAACCCCAGTTAGAAAAACGAAACCTAGGGCTAGTATTCATAAGTCTGCTAAGGAATTTTTTGCTGAAAAATGTCAATGAAATGCTAGATATCACAAAAATCCAAGGTTGTAGAAAACGCTAGACGTTAGCTAGGCGGTGGACTGTCGTCTAGGGATTAATCGGTTAGACGGGGATTAATTGGGGGATTAATCGAGAACCATTAATTATTAAAAAAAAAATCCAAAAATTTATAAATCTAACTTTAATACTAAGAATATAAGTAAATAAACATAAAAGGTTAATAATAACTTTATAAGTTTAACAATCACAACCATTTATCATCCAAAATATGCATAAAAGTTTAATAATAAGTCTAACAATGGCAGAAAATCATTTTAAAGTTTAAAAATGAATATGACAAATCTTGTCAAGAAAATAGATGTAACTTCAACTTGTAAAATGTCAAAGTGTTGAAGTGAAGTTTTCCATGGAAGCAATGCATTAATTGAAATTACAACATGGATTTTCAGTCAAAGAGTCCAGGTGCATATTTATACATTAATCGATGAAGCTCAATCCATGTGAATTCAAGGAGTGCAGGATCCTGCAACAAACTACTTAATATCCATAAGCTCAATCCATGCGTATATCATAGACATTGTATACTTGTATCAAATTCAACAAATTACTTAAAACTTGTGTCTGTATGGATTCCCTAATGAGCAATGGGAAGTGAATTTGCCTGCTGAAGAGGTCCCACCAGAGCTTCCGGAACCTACACTTGGAATTAACTTTGCCAGAACCAGACGATGGTTCTTGATAACCTCACACCATAAACAACCGAGAACTTGAACCAAACCACCTACATCTTCAATCCATGGTTCTTGATAACTTCACAGATGATCAAGGGACCATAATTTTAGTCAAGAAATTACCAGAATCCAAATACCTTTCACTCAGGCAATTGATCGAACACTTGGTGGGCATATGCTTTCATACACAAAACAATTAAAGATTTTGGTCAAGAAATTACCTGAATCAAATACCCTTCTACCATACTTGTTACAACCAAGACACAAATCCAACCAACAATTAAAAAAGATGAAGACACAACAAACGATTTAGAAAGATGAAGAAAGAACAAACATTTATAAAAAATCATTGCTTACCTGTTGTTGCTGAAAGAACAAAGGATTTTAGAAAGAACAGACGATTTTAGAGGTTGTTCAAGTCTTCATTGCTTACTTGATGTTCCAAAAAGAACAAAGGATAATTGAACAAATTGATAGATCGAAGGAGAGATCGGAAGCTATTGACGAACACCGAACACATTGATAACAAACACTGAAAAGAATAATTGAAAAAATCGACTAACCTTTGTAGAAGATGTCGACGAATAGAAGCTGTCGTCGTCGATTTAAGGAGAGATTGGAAGTTACCGACGAACCGAAAGCAGTCGATGTGATGATCGGAAGAGAAGCTAAGGTCGACGAAAGTTGCCGCCGTTTCACTTCATTAGTTGAGTCGACACAGAGAATGCGACGTTTCTTTGACTGCACATAAGATTTAATGAGAAATAGGAACGAACCCTAGCAGCAATTGTTATATTTTGACCATTTTGCCCTCAAAATGTTTTTAATTTTCGTTGACCTCAGTTGACCAATTTGAGCGTCTAGATCCACCTAGGTCCGATTATCTCCGGCTTTGACCGACTTTGACCCGTCCGATTACACAAGCCGATTACCTCTAAACCTGTTCATTCGAGGTCCGCCTAGCGCCTAGGCACTGATTAATCGGCCGCCTAGGCCGATTTTTACAACACTGCAAAAATCTAACAAAAAGAAAGCATTTCTGGAGACCCAAAATTTTCAAATTCGTTAATCAAGAAAGACCTGTTAAACCAAATGCGAAAGTCTCTTCAAATATGAACTCTAAAAGTCATTCAAAACCCCAGTCTTCATCTCCATAGGTTTCAAAATCAAAAGCTTTTCAAAAACCTTCCTTTTCAAAAGAAGCGAGACCTTTAGAGAAGACATAACCTAATTTTGTTCCAAAACCCAAAGTTTCAAAATCCGCCAACACATCGAAAGATGTTAAGGCCAAAGAAAAGGTTGTTTTGGAAACTAATACTCTTTTCAAGATGTCTGAAGCAAACTTGCAAAAGAAGAAAAGGAGTTTCAGAAAAAGGTTGCCAAGCAACAAATCAAAGATAAACACAGAAAATTTTCTTTTAAAAGGAACCCTAAAGATAACAGGATTATTGTTTTTAAAATAACAAAAGAAGAGAATTCTACTCTGGTAAAACGATCCTACTTGGTTGATGAAGAAATAACCTTTCCTATTTCTTTGAAAGCCTCACGAGGACCCAAACAACTTTGGGTTCCTAAATCTCTTTAAATTTTGTAGGTGATTCGTGATGAGCAGTTTGACTCTGAATGGTATATTTATAGTGGTTGATCGCATCACATGACAGGAAGGAAGGAAGAATTAAGGGAATATCAATCGTTGAAGGATGGTGGTCAAGTTAAATATAGAAATTATTCAATCGGAGAAATCAAGGAAATTGCATTATTACAAATGGGGAATTCTCCATTCGGAAGGTAGCCTAAGTGGAAGGCCTACAACACAACCTAATTGGTGTATCTCAATTGGTTGTAGGTACATGATTGAAAGTTTCGTTTGATGACGAAGTATCTGAGATCATTGAAACGAAGACCAAAACAGTGCTTCTAAAGCCCAAGAGAAAATGTGAGATGTATCCATTGAATCTGAATGCTATCAAAAGAAAGTTGGCCATATGCCCTTACAAAAGCACCTTCGGATGATAGTTGGCTTTGGCACTGAAGGCTCTTGCACCTAAACTTCAAGGGTATCAACAAACTCATGCTAGGTGATCATGTGCGAGGCTTGTAACTTCTAAAGTTTGAGAAAGAACATATGTGTGCGTCCTGCGAACTTAGGAAGCAGAGCAGGAAGAGTCATTCAACAATTATAAACACCAAAGTGATCGAGCCACCTAAGCTTTTACATATAGATCTCTGTGGTCCATCTGCCATCGATAGAATTGGTGGTAACAAGTACATTTTAGTTGTTGGTTATGATTTTTCCGGATTTACGTGGGTTTATTTTCTTAAATAGAAATCTGATGCTACTTCCAAGCTCAAGGACTTCATCAAGCATATTGAGCTTCAACTTTGAAAGTCAATTCGGAACGTTCGCAATAATAATGGTTCGGAGTTCAAAAACCATGTGTTTGAAGAATTCCTGACTGAAAAGGGATTTACTCACAACTTCTCTGCTCCTTACACTCCACAACAGAATGGAGTTGTTGAAAGACAAAATCATCTATGTGCGAAGCTATGATGACCATGTTATCGTTTGCGAACCTGCCACTTTACTTCTAGGCAGAAGCTATTGATATAGCCTATTTTACTTAGAATCGATCTCTCCTTAATAAAAGATTCTCCATCACCCCATATGAAGTTCTTAATAAACGAAAAGCTAATGTTAAATTCTTTCATGTCTTTGGTTCCAGGTGTTTCATTTTCAATTCAAAGGAGCAAAGGAACAAGTTCGATGTGAAAGCAGATAAAGAAATCTTCTTAGGGTACTCTATGACTTTGAAGGCATATAGGGTTCTCAATAAAAAGTCTAAAAAGATAGAAGAAACCAACTATGTCACCATTGATGGATCTTATCTAAAGAAGTATCAGAAAACTGACTGTCAATCAAAGGAAATTTTTCCCATGAAACATCCGATGACAACTCCTCTCCCCAACCTTTATGAGGAGTTCATGAACCTCTTTGATGAACCAGACAACGCAAGTTCGTTAGAATCCAAAGTAGCATATAACAAGGAAGATGAGCTCAAGAATATCACTGGTGATGTTGTAAAGGATCTTGAAAATGAGCCCCCAAGTCTGAAAAACTCTGATTTTCCATCTCAACCACAAGCTACGACTGCTCCACTTCAGGGGGAGGGTTTTGCTTCTACACCCACCTCAAGCATACCCATTTAGGGGGAGTGTAACATCCCAACTCCCATGTACTTTATTTATTAATGAGTGACTCAACAATTTGGGTGTTCGACTCATCGAGTAGAGTTGGATTGAGCACGTGGGTTTAAAGACCGACTCGACGAGTCAGAGAGCTGACTCATCGAGTTGGCACTACGAGATGAAACCCTAAATATCCGGGGTTCGGACCTATTTAACGGACTTAAAGAACTCATTTCCGCCTCCCTTATCTTTATAGTGCCCTGTGAGAAACCCTAGATCGGTTCCATCCATTGTGAGAGAGAAATAGTCTAATTTGGGTGTCTTGTGCAACTTTGGAAGAAGATTTGGAGAGCATCTTGGCTTGGACCAGAGAGGGACATTTAGATCCAGAGATTCTTCTGTGGTTAGCTTCTATTGGAGGTAAAAAGATGCTAACTTGATCATTCTTTGTGTACATCTTGGTTTGGGGGAGCTTTTAGGGTGTTCTCCCATCCACCTTGTGTTATTGAGTCCCTTAAGCATATCTTGAGGTTGAAACCTCAGATCTGGACTGTAAGAGGTCTTATGAGCCCAAAGACCCAAGCTTTATGGAGCTAGAGACAAACTTTTGAGCACTAAACCCTTGTAAGAGCTTGTATTGGCATTATTGAGCCAATATGCCATTCATGAACGTAAAGTTGCAAGCTTTACGTGGTATTCGAGCTTTAGGAGGTCAGATCCAGAGTATGGAGTAGCATTTATGCCTTAAAACGTCTGAATGAGAATTTTGACTTAAGGGACTCGACGAGTCGATGAGCCGACTTGATGAGTCGGTTAGGGTTTATCCCGATAAGTCTGAGCATGTTGTAACTCGGCGAGTTGACGGGTCAACTCGACGAGTTTAGTTGGTTTTCATGAGGATTCTGAGGAAACGAGGGGACTCGACGAGTTACTTTGATGCACTCGACGAGTTGGGTCAACATGGACAGTTGACTCGAGTTTGACTTCTGTTGACTTTCGAGGTTTTAACCAAATGCGAGTAATGGAGACCATGGAGCGGTAGAATGCTCGTTTACCCTTCCCAAGAGTTACATAGGGGTTAGTATGAGTTTATTTAGAGTTTTGATTTAATCAGAGATAAATATCACATGTGTTAGGTGGAGGCTAGGTTAGTGATTCGTGTACGAGGTGTATTTGCTTGCTTGCTTCGACGTGAATCTTCTTACAACACATACCATGAGTGGTATCTATGTGTGACCGGAGGGTCTTTTGTGCTTATTTGAGTTACGTCATATTATGCATTTTGTCTGTGTGATGTATATTTCATATTCTGTGTTTTGCTAAGTTAGGACTGGAGGGTCCAAACTGAGTTGTGGGACCGGAGGGTGTCCACTGAGACAGGACTGAAGGGTCTAAACTGAGCTGGGAGACTGGATGGTCCTCACTGAGACACATGACCGGAGGTTCCACACCGAGATACATGAAACTGGGGGGTCCATGTCGAGTTATATCCATGAGAGACTTATTATTTGTTTATGTAGTATTTTGGGGAACTCACTAAGCTCCGTACTTATCATGTTATGTGATTTGTGTTTCAGGTACTTTTCTTGGATTGCGGGAAGGCGCCAACTTGATTGTACACACCAAAGAAAGGGCTATGTTTTGAGGATCCTGGATTTTTAATCAAACAGTTATGGAGTTGCGTTTTGATGATTAGATACTTGGGATTTTTGTCTGAAATATATTACAAGATTTATGCGATTTTAAAATGAAAAATTTATTTGAAAATTTACAGCGTTGAAGTTCGTATCTTAGCCTTGGTTTGAGGGATTTGGATTGTGACATCCCCATTTTCACAGTCAGAAAAGAAAGATTTTTGTTTATGCTTTATAAAAAATCAGAGTACTTCTTTTAATAAAAATGTTGCGGAATTTGTTCCCAGAAAAACATGATAAATGTGTTATCAAAGCATTTCCGAAGAAATGTATTTTTATTCCTTTTAAAACCTTGGGATGTCATCGTCAATACATAAACATAAGCATAAACAGAACTTACATTCATTTACACTAGTGATCTACATCTCTTTTAAAACTCTCAGTGTAAAGTAGCTTCGTATCCACACCTGTGATACGAATAAGCTTGAGTGGGCCAGGTTAGGAAACCTGGTGAGTACATAAGGTTTTCAACCCACAATAATATAGTTATTATGTTTAAACATCAAAAATCAACCCAACTACCCATCCCCATTATCTTCTTTACTTTTAAGGATCTACCATAAGAATCATATATCCTGCATTCGTTCATTTCGAAGCCCATTGCTTCCAGGGTTTATATGATAGGCACTAAGTCCATAGCTGCTAATTCTTGTTCGTAAAGCACTAATTCCATAGATACTAAATTTCATTCATCGGGTACTAAATCCATAGCTACCAGTGTTAGTAAAGCACCAATTCCATAGCTGCTAAAGTTCATTCATCGGGTACTAAATCCATAACTACTAATGTTTATCTAATAGGTACTAAGTCCATAGCTACCAACGTTTATCTAACAGGTAACAAGTCCATAGCTACCAATGTTTATTCAATTGGCACTAAGTCCGTAGCTGCCGATGTTATTTATTAGGAACTAAGTCTATAGCTGCCTATGTTCACTCATATCATCCTTCATCTCTCATCTTTCATCTACCCATGTTTTACCCAATTTATTCATAGATATAAAATACATATACAGTTTAAATCATTTAAAACTTGTATAAAATCGTTCATCTAGTATAGATAGCAAGTATATAGATAATATGCACACATATCACGTAGTTTATATAAAATACTTCATATCTATGTGTAATATGAAAGTAACTATGGACTCCCTTGAAAAAGTGGTGACTCGGTACTCGGACAGAGCTTCGTTTACTTCAAATAGCTTCTTTCGACAAAACAACAGATTTTTCTTGAAAACCGAGCTTCGCCGAAATAGAGTTTTTGAACTGAAAGCTCTTCTTCTCAGAGCTTCCCGGCACTCCGGGACTTGCTTCTAACACCTTGGAGGTGCTAGGGAAAACCTTGAAGGTTTGGGGGTATTTGGGAGAAAAGAAGTGGAGAGTTGTGAAGACAATGGAAGATTTGCGCCTCTATTGAGTTCGGTGCGAACGCAGCGCGTTCCCAAGACGAACGCAAAGTGTTCCTGAGCATAGTGCATTCCCCAGACGAATGCAGTGCATTAGTTTCCACGTGTCTCCATCTCGTTCCAAGCCGTGGGGAAGAACGTGTGGCCCAGATTACGCCACGTGTCACTCACAGATTACTCCAAAAACTAATTATCTTCTAAAATCCGTAACTTTCGCATACGAGCTCCGTTTTTTTATTCTTTATATCCACGTGTAGACGGAAACATGATCTACAACTTTCATTTAGACTCCATTGGCTAATTTGTACTTTATTTTAAAGTTATATTTTTAACAGGCCGGGATAGAAAAAGTCCGTTAAAAATTCATAACTTCTTCATCTGACGTCCGTTTTCGTCTGTCTTTTTACCGTTGTGCTAATAATAATGAGATCTTCAATTCTTATTTAGGTTGCGTCAGCCAAAAACCGTTCGCTCTAAAATTCGAATTTCGGGTTGTGCACTGTCATGCCAAATCTTAGAAGAATCATAACTTCCTCATACGAAGTTATTTATTAGGCACTAAGTCTATAGCTGTCCATGTTATTTATTAGGCACTAAGTCTATAGCTGCCTATATTCACTCATATCATCCTTCATCTCTCATCTTTCATCTACCCATGTTTACCCAACATATTCGTAGATAAAAAATACATATACAGTTTAAATAATTTAAAACTTGTATAAAATCGTTCATCCAGTGATGGGAATATTGCGCTAATAGATCGATAGATTCCAAACAGATAAATAATATTGATGAAGTAAAGAACATGAGAACGGTTCAAACGATGTCGAATGATTAATATTCAACACCTCAGAAGAGCTCGATGAAGAACTTCTACTGTAGAGGTGTGCTAGGGTTACAATGCAGCAAAAGCTATCAATGAGAAGCGTAATTGTGAAAACTATACATGCATGCACTATATATATATATATATGCTAACCCTAATAATAATCCATGGTTGGACAAGACCAAACCGGGTATTCAAAATAAACAATAGCATCAGGCCTAATGACTCAACATTCTTAATCCCAACAATCTTCCCCTTTGCGTCAATGAGGCAAGAGATCAGTTCGGTTGAGTAAGAGTAGACTTCTTCACCGTCTTGAACACCTTCGGTATAATGGCCAATAGAGTGTGACGAAAAGCGATATACCACCGAAGCATGTGAGAGAAGTTCTTCTTATCCGATTTACTATTCTGTTTACACATGTGGATTATGTCAAGAACGTGCTCCAAGAAAGTTGTGGAGAACAAGTGTTTGTCAACAAGAGAGAAAAGGTATTTTTCACCTTCGCCTCTAGTGAACATAACAGTGTGATGTATTGGATCAATCTCATCCATCTTCATTTTGTTGAGATCCTTCGGCTCCCCGATGGGCTTCATTGTTGGCTTCTTCCTTAAAACGTTTGCAACCTCCTAATTGATTTTAGCAACTTCATAGATGTAGGAAGCCAACATTATTTTAATATGGTCGAGAATCGGCACATACTGCTGTTGATTGGTAAGAAAAATGTTGAATAGCACAATCCAATCATGTGGGTTCCGGTTCGGAAGATCAGCCAATGAAATCATATGACCCGAGTTGCCAGAACCTCGGGTCACCCTAAATTTAACATTGATATACTTTCCATTAACATAAGGTTTCAATACCTTGACAGAAGTTATTTTATGTGCACTTCATGTCAAGTATTGAGGTTGAGTGAATTCAAGATAGTAATCAACAAGATCTTGATCAACCTGTGGGTGAGGAGAAGGAACATCAACTGTTGAATCAAAACAATGGAACACGAATGCCCTACAGGTAATAGGCATATCAAACTGAGAGTCCTTCATTTTGACACAATCGAATGAAGCAACCGGTTTCAACCAGTGAGTGCTTAGGGACTCTATCGCTTGTTTAATCAATCTTTCCCAAGTCCAAGGGGGAAAGAGAGCCTGCTTTCATATCAGCGCATCATGTTCTTTTTTCTTACGTTCTTTCTATTCTTCTTCTCTGGCTATTCTGAGCTTTTAATCGTTTTCTTTATCCCTTTTCTTTCTCTTCAAGGCTTCTGCAATCATTTCTTCTTCCTCATCATTCTCATCTAAAACACCCTTCAGCTTGTCCTGTCCACCAGAACCCGATGCTTCATTAACCTTCGGTTCTTTGGGTTGAGATTTGATAGTGACATTAGGTGGAACTGGAGGGTTTTGAACACCTTCTCCCCCTTGTTGCAGAGTGACAATAGGCTCCGTAACACCCTGAATCTGAGATAAGATTTGAATAGCTGGAAGTAGTTTTGCAGTCAAATGATTCTGGATGGTAAGAGTGAGAACAGGGTCATGGGCATTGACAAGATTACACAGAATAGAGAGAACATCATCGGTACAACTTTTTAGTACGGCCCGCTCGGTCTTGAGTGAGTCAATTTCATCATTTTCTTTATCCCTTTTCTTTCTCTTCAAGGCTTCTGCAATCATTTCTTCTTCCTCATCATTCTCATCTAAAACACCCTTCAGCTTGTCCTGTCCACCAGAACCCGATGCTTCATTAACCTTCGGTTCTTTGGGTTGAGATTTGATAGTGACATTAGGTGGAACTGGAGGGTTTTGAACACCTTCTCCCCCTTGTTGCGGAGTGACAATAGGCTCCGTAACACCCTGAATCTGAGATAAGATTTGAATAGCTGGAAGTAGTTTTGCAGTCAAATGATTCTGGATGGTAAGAGTGAGAACAGGGTCATGGGCATTGACAAGATTACACAGAATAGAGAGAACATCATCGGTACAACTTTTTAGTACGGCCCGCTCGGTCTTGAGTGAGTCAATTTCATTGTGGGCTTGAGCAAGTTGAACAGACTGGATTTTAATTGTGGTAGTTTTGCAAGCAAGTTGGCCCATTATCTTGTTCTCCATAGCCAGGTCAACCTGAAGCTTATCGAGGCGAGTATTGACCGTAGTAAGAAGAGAGGTGTGATCAGCTTTGAATTCAAAGCGAACAGAGTCAAACTTCACTTTCTCCTCTTGAAGTGACTTGGAGAGAAAATGAACAGTAGCATTGACATTGGCGGCATTGGAATCTACGTGGCCTTTGAATGATTCCAAGAAAATATTTGAATCATGAATAAGATCACCACATCATCAGTTGCTTTCATGCAGGAAGACATGGAGGCATCCACAGCCTTTGTAGCTTTGTCAATCGAAGAGGTATACTACTGAAGAGCTGTGTCTAGAAAAGCCTTCATAACCACATCAGAATAAGTTGTCGAGGAAGCAATTAATCTGTCAAGCTTGTCATTAAGACTCTTTAAATGTTGCTTTGTCATCAGGGCATCATCTTCATCTTCACTTGGAAGCCGATAAGGACTATAGTAGGTTGAGTTGAAATCAAAGTTATCACCACCGAGAATAGGTTCAGAATCTGTTAAAGGAGATGGTGAAAGAGGTTTGGTGGTAATAGGGGTTTTGGTGCCATCGGTAGGTGAACCCGTATCAGATACGTTGACACGAACCAGAGGTTCGTTTGAGGTGGTTGTTGTAGCTTGAGAAAAGATGGGAGGTGGAAGTGGAGTAGTGGTAGTAGGTTGAGAAGAGACAAGTGGTGGAATTGGAGAAACAAAAATTGGTATTGTAGTATGATTTGGAAAAGGAGGAGGAGTAGGAACAGAGACATCAAGTTGTACCTCAGGAGTTAGAGATCGTGGAGGTGTGTTTTCCCTTGGTGAGCCTTCATCGTGAACTTCCTCTTCCTCATCGGTTGACTACTCCTCATCATGAGCAGAAGGAACTTGATCTGAGTTAGTAGGCGAAGGTTCCTTTGGTTTCCTTGCCATCTTCTTTTTCGGAGCCGAAGGAACTGCGTTTTCAACTTTACGCTTTTTGGGTGTTGCAGTCGGAGATGATGGACCTTCGGTCTCACTTTTCTTTGACTTTGATTTCTTCCCCCTTTTGGTTGGTTTCTCAACAGTGTCCAACGTAGTGTGCATCTCCAGAGTTAATTGCCTCGGTCCTATAGGAGAAAGTTTTATGTAGCCTGCCATGACATTGCTCTCGTTTGAAACTCACCAGTACATCGATTCAGGAATTGAACCATTGAATGAGTACTTGGTGGAATCAGTAACAATAATATTCTTTGTGTGAAAGGTGGCAATGGAAGAAAGCAGAGCATCCGTCATCATTGGAATCTTGAAGTGCTCAATCGTCCTTTGAGTTATGATAGTCCTGAACCGACCACAAGAAATCTTTGAGGAGCTTGAAGATGAATTGATACTTTGTACTACTTGAGTCCAAATAGGCGATCCATAATCCAAATTTAAACCTTGATAAAGACCATAGAGAATATTCATAAACCCTTTGCTTGAACAATCAGAAACTGTAACTCGTTCTGATAAACCGTTGACAAGAAGAGTGAAAATTCATTCCATTGTGGTGGAAGGCAGAATTTCTTGAACTTTGTTATTGTAGTAAGAACATTTGTATATCCCATGTTGTAGAACATCGTGAATAGCTCGGTCGTAGTGATGGAGTCAGGATTCACTAAGGAATCATCAGTAGGAAGCCCTAAGAGTGAACATAAACGGGCTATGGAGACGGACGTCTTGTGACCGTAAACGTCGAAAAATATCCTGTCCTTGCGTTTCTCATAGACAGCAATGGTATACACTCGAGAAAGCATCGACATTGGTACAAGTTCAACCTTGGTGAGAGCAATGACAATTGGTGAATATTTTAAACATTTAATCACTTAAAGCATATACGGATAATAGAGGAACGGATTCAAATTGATAATCAGATTCTGATCAGGTTTGATGACTAACAACTGAGATGAAGCTGTCTGTTCATGAACAGAAGAAGATTCAGCCATAGTTGCAGGTGTAGAAGAAGATGAATAGTAACGATCTTCTTTGGATGCTCGAGAGGATATGGAAGTGGTAAAGAACCAAAAGTGGGGTGTGAAGATATAATATACAGATAGTAGGAGAGAGAAAATCTCGGTGTGATGATTCCAAGATCTTCGGTATCGACGCCTGAAAAGGCGCGATTTTACAGATGTGTTACCCCCGTAAGGTGTCAGGCAGTGTGACATCAGGAAGTCGTTTCAAATTCACGCAACCGTTTGAAATCTTATCCATTAACTGCCCGTTCAAATTCTAAACGATTCAAATTCCCTTATAAGCTTGGACTCATCTGTTCTCTTCATGTCAAGCAACCTTCGCTCCATAATAAAGTGAACCACCATTTCTTTCAGAACCGAAAGCACAAATCTGAAAAAGTGTCGTTAGTACCACAAACAAGACTTTGGAAAATCATAAAGATCTTCGTGCAAGAGTGTGCCACAGAAAAAGAAATAAAGCAAGATGTGTTTGGGATATAAGTGATATCAATGAAGACACGAAACTAAGGATCCAGGGCACAAATCTCTTCCTTCAAAGTCAAGAGAGACTTAGAAGTGTCTGTGTGGTTTCCCGTTGAAATACGATCAAATGTTTGTTAAGAAACATTGAAAGGCATCTTTTCAAATATAGGCTTTAATGGGTGGTTTATCTTCAACCGAACTTCGATACTTAAAATAGGACCGAAAGTGGGAAGAAGTACTTGTGAGACTGATCTGGTCTGTTGAACAAGTAGGTTTGATAAAATATGTTGTAACTGGGTGATAATAAGAAATCTCAAAAACAAAAACGAAATTCGATCTTATGGGAAGAAACATCTTGGTGTTAGACAATTTCATAAAGATCACACAAAAATTAAAAGAGATTTCTTCAGGTAACAAGTAATAGCTTGAACATTTAAGCGTTCACCGTCAATTCATTTAAGGTGTTGGATTTTGGGTCTCACTTAGTACATGGTGAACGTATCTAAGATCATCAACACAGATGTTGTGTAACCATAAACCTTAGTGGTAATTGCTGAGAGCCTCAAGGGTTATGATCGTGCAGCGAAAGAAGATGGAGAAATAAGATAAGGTGGTTAAGGAACCGTAAGTACCTCTGCTATTTAAGAATGACAAAGCAGAAAACTCTTAACTTAATATGAGAAGAGTAAGGTAGCTCGTGACTTGAGTGAATTTAGCAGCCTAATTGGGATCATTAAGGCTTCACTCGGAGTCTTAGAGGCTTCAGTCTACATACAACAACATGCTTCTAGGGACACTTAACTAGTACAAAGATAAAAATGTCATACCTGCCCTAGCTCTAATCGGTATAGATTCTGTAATCTTCAAACCTAAGGGACAAAAGAAACAAAAACGAAACGAAACACAAAAAGAAAATATTTTTGAAGTTTTGGATTTTTTTTTAAAAAGAATAAAAACAGAAAATAAAATATTTTTGGAGTTTTGGAATTTCTGAAAAAGAAATAATAAAAACAGAAAATAAAATACTTTTGGATTTTTGGAATTTCTGAAAAAAAAAAGACAGAAAGTAAAATATTTTTGGATTTATAGAACGAAGATAAAAGCGAAAGAACAACAAGGCAAAAGATATACAAAAATATACAACCGAAACCAAACGTTAGAAAATATGAAGCGAAATGGGCCGAGCATTTGGTTCATTTCGGCCCTCGAAAATTCCGAAACTGAAATAGACCGAGCGTACGGTTCATTTCGGTTTCCGAAAATTCCGGAACCAAAATAGACCGAGCATTCGCTCTATTACGCTTCTCAAATTTTAGTGAGACGAAAGGGGTTTCGATACCGACTCAGCTTCCATCATTCCCAAGCCTTGTAAAATTTTATTAAAGCTTGCTTCTGGTAAAGGCCTTAGTGAAGATGTCAGTCAGTTGATCTGAGGACCGAATGAAGTGAACTTCAACATTACCATCTTCAACATGGTCCTTAATGAAGTGGTATCTCAGTGCAATATGTTTAGTCTTGGAGTGTTGCACTGGATTGTGACAAATTTGAATCGCACTTTTAGAGTCACAGTAGAGGGGAATCTTCTTCATGCTTTAAGCCATAATCTCTAAGCTGGCTTTGTATCCATATGACTTGTGATGTACAGGATGCTGCGGCAATGTACTCAGCTTCAGCTGTGGAAAGAGACACGCTAGTTTGTTTCTTTGACTACCAGCTGACGAGTTTACCATCAAGGAACTGGCACCCACCAGTTCTGCTCTTTTGGTCCAACCACATCCACCAAGATCGGCGTCAGAGAAGGCTTGAACAAAGAAGCTAGATTTTGCAGGATACCAAAGACTGAGAGACGCGGTTCACTTCAAATACCGGAAGATATTTTTCACTACAACCATATGAGGTTCTCTTGGATTAGCTTGAAACCTTGCACAATAACATAAAGAAAACATTATGTCCGGTCTACTAGCTGTTAGATACATTATGGGCCCTATCATTTCACGATAGAGAGTCACATCAACAGCCGGTTTTTCCAGAGATGGTGTTAGCTTCGTGCCAAATGTCATTTTCACTTTGTAATCTCACGTCATGCCAAACTTCGCCAACAGATTCTTCGTGTAAGCCTCCTAATTAATGAAGATGCCTTCTGGTCCCTGTCTAATATCCAGTCCAAGGCAAAATTTAATTGGACCCATTGCAATCATTTCAAACTTAGTCTCCATCAACTTCCTGAATTCAGCTGTTAAGCTAGGATTCGTGGAGCTGAAGATGATGTCATCAACGTAAATTTGAACTATCATTAAGTGTTCGCCTTCTTTCTTGCAAAATAAGGTTGGGTCAACCGAACCTTGTTTGAATTTTGACATTTTGAGAAAGCGTGTTAGAGTTTCATATCAGGCGCTCAGGCCTTGCTTCAAACCATAGACTGCTTTATCCAGAATGTAGCAATGATCAGGATACTTCTCGTTCACAAATCCAGGTGGTTGTTCCACTTACACCGTTTCTTCTAGTTCTCCATTCAAGAAACCACATTTTACATCCATTTGGAAAACTTCGAAGTTTTTATGTGCAACATAAGCCAAAAAGATTCTTACAGATTCCAACCTTGCTACTGGAGTGAAGGTTTCTTCATAATCTATTCCTTCTTCCTAAGAATATCCTTTTACCACCAGCCTCACTTTGTTGCGAACAACATTACCCTCTTTATCTAACTTATTTCTGAAGACCCATTTTAATCCTACTACAGATGCATCCTTTGGTGTGGGAATCAGCCTCCAAACACGATTTCTTTCAAACTCATGAATTTCGTCTTGGATAGCTTGCAACCAATCAGAGTGATCAAGATCAACATTTACTGTCTTCGGTTCAATTTTGGAGACAAACAAATTAAACATGCAAAATTCTACTTGAGAGAATAAAGCAGTTTGCTTTGCTTTTAATTGAGAGCATGTAAAAACACCCTCAGACGATTCACTAATTATTTGAGTTTTAGGATGATCTTTTTTCCACTTTGTGAGAGGAGTGTAATTTGGATCATAGGCAGGGTCTAACTCAACATTAATTTCTTCTTCAAGTTCTGATTCCTCGCCTTCATCATTTGTATTATCATTCTGCCCCTCAAATGGCGAAGCGTATCCCATGTGATGTTCAAAATTCTCCCCCTCGGTTGGACCTTCATGAGTTGAGGTTTGTGAAGGATTCTCCTCCTGGAGAGGAAATTCAGTTGTTTTTGGTGTTGACGAAACCTCCCCCTGGAATATAGAGCTTTCTCTTGGAGAGTCATTGGAAGTTGGATGATCACTTGATTCGAGAGGTTCGCTTTCCATGTCTTTTGCAGCTTCATCGATAATCTTCTTCATGTTGTCTATTTTATTATCTGCTATTTTCGCTTCTGAGTGAATCGCCTTCTCTGGTTCATCAAAGAGCAACACATACTCTTCAAACAGATTGGAAATAGGAACCGAGACTTGACCTGATTCTGGAAAGATTTCCTCCGTTGGACTTTCGCTTGTTCGAATTTTCTTCATGTAATTATCATCAAAAGTAACATAGTAGGTTTCTTCAATCTTCTTTGAGCGTTTATTCAGAACCCTATATGCCCTGGAAATAAGCGAGTAACCAAGAAAGATCCCTTCATCTTCCTTTACATCAAACTTGTTTCGATTCTATCTGGAGTTGAAAATAAAGTATCTTGAACCAAACACGTGGAAAAACTTTACATTAGGCATGCGATTATTCAACATCTCGTATGGAGTGATGGAAAAATCGCTTGTTGAGGAAGGATCGGTTCTGAGTGTAGCAAGCAGCAGCTATCGCATCACCTCATAAATATAGTGGAAGAGAAGCAAAGCTCAACATGGTTCAGGCGGCTTCTCATAGTGAACGGTTTCGCCTTTCAACGATCCCATTCTATTGTGGAGTATAGGGAGCAGAGAAGATGTGAGTTACTCCATTTTCAGCCAGAAAATCTTCGAAGTCTTTGTTTTTGAACTCTAGCCTATTATTGCTTCTTATGTTTCTTACCACCTTTCGCAGTTGCATCTCCACTTGCTTGATAAAAACCTTCAACTTGGAAGTGTTTCTGATTTCTGTTTAAGAAAAAAAAACCCAGGTGAAGCGTGAAAAATCATCTACAATAACAAGTATGTACTTACTACCACCAATGCTTTCGGTAGCAGAAGGGCCGCATAAGTCGATATGTAGAAGTTCAAGAGGTTCGATGATCTTTGTATTGATACGAGTAGGGTGAATCTTTCAGCTTTGCTTTCCCATCTCGCACGCGGCGCACAAATGTTCCTTATCAAACTTGAGAAGGGGAAGTCCTCGCACATGATCGCCAAGCACCAACTTGTTTATATCTTTGAAGTTCAGGTGCGAGAGCCTTCGGTGCCACAACCAACTTTCATCTGAGTTCACCTTCGTCAGTAGGCAAACTGCTGGTTTCCCTCGAATTGGATTGAGATTTAGAGGATACATCTCGCCTTTGCGCTTTGACTTCAACAGAACTTTCTTCTTTTTCTCTTCAATTATTTCAGAACCCTCATCATCGAACGAAACCTTCAAGCCAGTTCCCACAACCAGTTGAGAGACACAATATGAGTTTTTCCCATATTGAACTCATCCACCATCCTTAAGGGACCGAAACTCCCTTAGCTCTTCCTTCCTTCTTGTCATGTGACGAGAGCAGCCACTGTCGATATACCATTCGTCATCAAACTTCTCGTCACTAATAACCTACAAAATTAAGCATACTTAGGAACTCAAAGTTTCTTAGGCCCTCGTGAGTCTTTTATAGAATAGGAAATTTCAACTGAGAGATCAACCATATATGTTCTTTTTATTAAAGTGGTTTCATCTTTTCTTTTGATGGTATAGACTTAGATTTTATTTTTATCTCATTTTGGTTGTAGTGATTCTGATGATTTATTTTTAGTTGGAATCTTAGTGGAATTTTTCTTTTGAATCCTAGGGTTAGTTGACATTATCTTAATGTTAGCTTCATTATTTGAGATGAGCTTTCCCTTTCCTTTGATATCCTTCACTGGGTTCGGTTTTGGTTGGGAGCGAGGAGGATGGGATTTAGACCAAAATTGGACTTTCGGTTCTAAGCACTAGTAGAGTTAGGACCAAAACTACCTTTTCTGTTTCAGCCCTTCTGACTGCATGACTAGCAGTGGTTGCAAGAACGAGATGTGGCTCTTGATTTCTCGTTTTCCTTGAGATTGGTCGTCTTTTTAGAGTGAACATAATTAGGGTTTTGGGACTGCCAAAATTGTTTTATATTAATGAGGTTCTTCATGTATCTCTTGTTCCTCTGCCTTTTCTGTTCAGCGAGTTGCTCTTAAGACTTGTGAATATTCGCTCCAGGTTTCGGTCTCTCTTCATAATCATCGGTTTTTGTGGAAGATATACTGGATGCTTTCATCTATTTGTTTGGTATATCTTTTGTACCACTTGAACTTGGTTTATCAAAACTTGAAGGACTATTGATGTAAGGTCCTGTAAACGGATCTTTACCAATGATCAATCAATCACACAATCAAATATAATGAGAAAGAAAGAAGAAATAGAATTGAAACAATCTTGCACATGCTTATATTACATAAAACGTCTGGTACAACTTGCTCCTGTGACTGTGAACTATTGTGGCATCAACAACCATTATGACCTACATAACCCCTATATATAGTGGACTTGGTCCGGACACTGGGTTTATAGCCGTAAACTCACTACTTGGCCGTAAACAGACAAACAACCTACCAAAACTGCATAAACACTCAAAAGAACCTATTACAATGAAAGCCTAGACCAAACCATTAACTAGACCCTTCAATCTCCCCCCTTGGTTTGGTGCTAGCTTGAGCTCAGTCTCTGTCGATCACCAACACATCTGACTTCCTAATCGCTCCGTTCCATATCCGTTTATCAATGATCTCCACAACCATAGTTGTAAACTCTTTGGAAGTTGGCTCAAAGATGTCTTCTACAACTTTAATATGATGGTGGCTCAGCTGATGTATATCCCACTTTCCAAACTGAAGCAAGTCTTGTTTGTCGTACAAGCAGATGCATCCCTTCTCAAGCTTGATGACAGCAGATGTTGTGGTTTCATCAAACACCCAGTACTCCATGATTTGCAGAGATCCATTTGGATGAGCCTGAAGAATAGGAATTTGCTTCACTTGTTTAGTAGCTGGCCACATCACAACTCGAAGAGGTTGATTAGTTTTAGGATCAATCACATGTGGGTATATCTTAATAATTGACTCTGTAGTCTTCATGGAAGGAAAACCCTTGTGTACTTGATCCTCCAAGAAATGCTTGAACTACATAGCCTGGGGATTTTGAGATACATTGGAAAAAGGAGCCTTTGACAGCTCTGAAAGATCAATCCTCGTCCGGGAGTTGAAATCATGAGCATCTTTATATAGTTTAGTTTTACCACTCTTCCGTTTCACGATCCACATGTTTAAAGTGTCGTGAAATCCCCATGAAATGATCCCTAACCTATCACCATATATATTTGTAAAATGATTCTCTTCAAGATCTGTGAAGGTGATAGTAGCATGATCTGCAGGAGCATTCTGATCTAAGCTCTTTTGAAACAAGTATTGACCTTTTTCAGCAGATTTAGCCAGTTTGGCACGTTTTAACGCCACAACACTTGGAGCTTGAGCTGGCTCTTTTTCAAACCTATCAACAGTACATGATGTCGGAGCAGATGTCACAATGGGATGAGCCTGGATGTGTAGATTGTTCCTTGACTCATCAGCAGATGTCTTGAACTTGTCACCAAGTTCCTCCTCTAACTTCTTTTGTAAATCAAAGTAACTTGAAGTGAGAAGATTAAAGTGCTTCTGTAAGTCAGAAATCTGCTTGGTCTTCAAAGCTTTATCCACTTGAAGATCAGAAACTTGAATCTTCAGGTTTACATTCTCGCTCAAAATATCATTACTTGAATACTGAGCTCTATATTCTTTTGATCAAGCACATTTACTCTCTTTTGAAGCTCATCAATGACTGAAGCATCTTCTCCTGAAATGACCTTCTCTAAAAGAAATTCCTTTAGCTCTAGAAGAAGGTATTGAAGTTTGTTCCTGTGCTAGATGCATGGCTAGCCGAACAGAGGCATCATCAAGATCTGCCGTAGGAGAAGAAAATCATGCTCGAGCAGAGGAGCCACCAACATCAAAGGTGGTGCTAGGACCTCCACTAAAAGGTTCTGTTGAGACGATGGCAGAGGTAGTTGTTGGTGTAATTGACAGGCCTTGAGATAAGTCAGAATCCAGAAGCCCATGTCTAGGATCACGTCTTCTTCTCTTTGACAGAGGTTGTAAGGTCTGGATTGTCGCATCATCACTCTGAAGTGGTTCAGTAGTAGGTGAAACAACATCAAAGGGAGGAATCCCTGACGCTGTTACAATTGGAGATGTCATATCAACCACTTGATCGGTAGTAACAGGTGTTGAGTCAAGAACGTCATCGGAGTCCCTTATCTCCGTTGCTGGATGAGCAACATCATTGATATTGTCAAGTAGTGTGTTGAGATTGAAATTTGGAAAAAAGTCTTCGTTACTTCCAAAGTTAGTCGGAATCTCATCATTATCAAAGCCTGTAAGATCAAGGTCTTCATACTGATCAGTCTCAGTCGCATTCTTAGAAGACCCTTCCTTGTAGTCACTTTCGACTTGGACTGATCGCAGGTCATGCTCCTCAGCCAATGAAACATTGGGAGCAACGGTCTCTTCTCCTTCCTGATCTAACACAGTGATCACATCTCCTTCCAAGATCACCTTTTCTGATGAAGCAGGCTCAGAAGATATTTTGTCAGAGGATCCATGAGACTCAGACGCCTCATTTGGCTCAGCAAATCTTCCTAATTTTACAAGCGGATATAGTCATTGAAAGACGACTTTTCCCTTGCGGTTTTGCTTGATGAGCCCAACAGTGTGAGAGCCTAAGGACTTCATATCAAGTGTATCTCCCTCTTTGACCATATCAGGAAATTGTCTGTTGATGAATAGCTAAATGAACCTGTGATACATCAAGAAGGTATCCTATGTGATAGCATTGATGTTGACCACAAACTCGTCCAGGATAAACCTTGAAAAGTTGACGCCAATCCCTGCAGCAAGAGAAACAATAGCTCTAATGTTTCTCAGAGATATTTCATCCGCACCAGACCTCCTGCCGGAGATGCAGCTCACGAACACATGAGCTAGGAATCTCCAATAAGGTGGCAGAAGCTTCTTCACTGTAGGAGGAGAGTCGCCTTCGTACCCCATCTTCTTCAAAATTTTCTGAGCTTGTTCAATCCCGATCTCAGTGGGAAAACTAGGTAAGTCATTGATCAGCAATGTTTCTCTAATGAACTTCTCATTGATCACAACCTTGCATCCTCTAACGATTGCATCCACAGTAACTGATCTATCGTCATCTCTTCTTATCTTGGCAGTCTGCCAGAACTCCGTTATGATGTTCTGATAGACGACAGTGTTCATGGTGATGGCGGAGGCCAGGCAGCATTCTTTCAGTCCGTGACTCATTAACCTAAATTCTCCATGTGCAACTGGAGGGTCTGCCAGTACAATCGCCAGGTTGTGCATGTCAGCGAATTTTAAGCTTGCCATTTGATCTGCACTAAAACATACCAAGTAAGAAAAGAAAGATAAATTAGCAAATAATATTTCAATCGATTTAAAATTTAGCCCAAAAATTAATTAATTTGTCCAAAATTTGAGTTCAAGGTCAACCAGGAGTTTACGGTCAACTTGGAGTTTACAGCCGTAAACCCGTGGCCGTAAGCTCAAGGCCGCAAACGGAGTTTACGGCTATAAGCTCCTTGGCCGTAAGCTCCGACAGACCCTTTTTCGTCGATTTTAGGCTCAAAACTCAACGATTTCGTGAAGCAAATACATATCTATGGTTAGAATCTTACTACCTTTGAAGTGATCGGAACAATTTCACAAGAAAAAACGAAAAAAAAAATCGAAGAAGAGAGAGAAAGGGAGAGAATTTGCGGCTGGAAGCTGAAAAGTGAGAGAGTTTCCGGCTGTAAATTCTCTTATATACTCTTGACCTTTTTACCTGCTGTCCACACAGTGTAAGGCACACTCCAATATTTCAAATAATTTTCAAAAATAAAACTATTGAGGATAAAAGTAAATAAATAATTAAATAAAATAAAAATAACAATAAAAATAAAATAAAACTTTTAAAGTTTAAAAATAAAAATAAAAAAACTTTGACAACTTTTAACAATATAATAAAAATTAAAATTAACATAGACAAAAATAAAATTAATGATAAAATAAACAAAAAAAATTAAATTAAAATAATTTCCAAAATTTTAAATTTTAAATTTTGATAACCACAAAATAAAAATAAAATGAAACAAAATTAAAATTAAAATAAAATAGACTAAACTTATCTAAACAAACACTGAATACAATTTTGTGACTTAGGGATCAAAGTTGTTAGACAGCCTTGGTCTACTTATCGGTACCTTTACCTTCATATCTATGTCTGATCGATCGTCGGTATTGTGATCTACTTAAACACAAAAAATTGTGATAAAATTTGGACAAGCTAATAAAGACAAGGTCCTTTTGATTCTATATTCTTAAATAAATTTCCTAGGGACCATTTATCTGACGACGACCAGGGATATTGTTGTCCACCTAAATTAAGCAACGAGATCTACAAACAATCTGTAAGTGTTCAATTTTAATTGTACTAGAACATGTTTCCCGCTTCCTGATATGCTCCAATAATCAAGAACTTCCAGAATACTCCTTACATCGGGTGAGCAGACAATTATTAAGAGAGAATATATATTTAGAATGCATATGTTATACACCCAGGTCGGATCTCTTCCAATCACGCAGAGGATGAAACATACGAGTAACTGAAGTTTTAGAGGGATTGAGAAAAAGAATGATGCATATACTATGTACCAGGTCGGATTGTAAATCACACAAAGGAGACAATATATGGCTAACAGACAGAAAGAATTGCATAGAGAGAAGATGCATAGAGATATAATTGAATATGTTACAGTCCAGGTCGGATCTCTCGATCACGCAGAGGAGGCAACATATGACTAACAGACAGAAAGAAAGAAAATAACCTTCTACATACCTAATTTATCGGAATTCCCTAGTCACCCCATCAAAACCGGAATTATGGACAGAATCCACATATCGAGGAAAAGTTAATCCACAATTCTAGACACGGGTTCTTTTAATGTGACTAGTAGATTCCCATGTATATCTCCTTGCTCAACCTATCCGAGCGTCGTATTGTCAGGCTAAACGGATCTAACTAGTTCAAGATTTGTTAAGTCCTTGAATTCCTTAAGTTCAAATCTTCCTAGTCAAGTCCATTTAGAATCTTTCATGCCTACCAGCACATCGAACACAGAGCGAAGACAATTTAATTTTGGTACGTTACGCAGATTCAGATTGCCTATTATCACTTTATAATATCATTTCCCAACACATCACCAACAAGCAAGACTATCAGCAACATATTTTTGATTTTCTGATTTTTATTGTTTTTGGATTTTTGAAAGTTTTCAATATATATATGTTTTTTTTTGTTTATTTCTCCCCCTAAATTTGTGCATGGGTGAGAATGAAATGACTAAAATGCGCAAATTTAAACTTATCTAACCAAAAATGAAATAGAAAATAAGAATTGAGAAAATAAAAAAAAATAACTTAAAATAAGTAAAAAAATAGAAAAACAAAATCCCACACGAACATCGAATCGAGCTTTGTTAAAAGGCTTGTTGAACAGATCCGCCACATTATTAGCAGTGGGAAACTGTTCCAGCCGGATGAGTGAACGTTCAAAACAGTCTCTGATAAAATAAATTTTAATATCAATGTGCTTGATTTTAGAATGTTGGACAGGATTTTTAGCAATTTGAATCGCGGCCTCATTATCATAGTAAATAGGGATTTCTAGGTAATTCAAACCATAATCCAACAGCTGATGTTGGATCCAGATAACTTGAGAGCAACAAGCAGATGCAACAATGTATTCTGCTTCAGCTGTTGAAGTTGAGACAGTGTGTTGCTTCTTGCATTGCCACGACACTAGCCGATCTCCAAGATATTGACACCCTCTTGAAGTAGATTTCTTGTCAAGCTCACAGCCTCCATAATTACTGTCAGCAAAAGCATATAAATCAAATTCGGAATTTTTCGGATACCAAAGACCCAATTTTGGGCTGCCTTTGATATACCGAAAAATTCTTTTGACCGCAATAAGATGTGAAAATTTAGGATTGGTCTGATAACATGCGCATTGACAAATTGCATACATGATGTCTGGACGGCTTGCAGTAAGATACATCAACGATCCGATCATCGATCTATAGTGTGTCTGATCTACGGATTCGCCATCAGCATTTGGAGTCAGCAGAGGTCTTTCTGCCATTGGCGTCGATGTAGGTTTAGCGTCTTGAAACACAAACTTCTCAAGAATATCCTCCACATACTTGGCTTGATGTAGCAGGATTCCGGTTGAATTTTGTTTGACCTGGAGCCCAGAAATATGGTCATTTCTCCCAACGAACTCATCTCGAACCGCTTTTTCATAATGCCTTCAACTCCTTGCATAGCTGCGGACTGGTAGACCCGAAGATAATATCGTCAACGTAGATTTGAACCGGAATCTGATCATTACCAACATGCTTGATAAACAAATTTTGATCGATAGTGCCACGAGAGTATCCATGCTCGAGCAAATGCTTTGTAAGGGTCGCATACCACGCTCGAGGAGCTTGATGTAACCCATAAAATGCCTTGTCCAACTTGTAGACACGATTAGGAAACTTCGAGTCAACGAACCCGGGGGGCTGATCAACGTAGATTTCTTCCTTCACCTTGCCATACAAGAAGGCTGTCTTGACATCCATTTGATAAACCGTGAAGTTCATGTAGGAGGCATATACAAGGAAGATACAAATAGCCTCCAAGCGAGCTACTGGAGCATAAACCTTAGTATAATCAAGACCCTCGACTTGTCGAAACCTGCGAACCACAAATCTAGCTTTATTTCGCACTATAACCCCCGAATCATCCTGCTTGTTTCGATAGACCCAGCACGTGTCAAGAGACTTTTTGTCCTTTGGTAATTCAACCAATTTCCAAACCCCGAGCTTTCCAAACTTTTTCAACTCTTCATGCATAACATCTACCCAGTTGGGCTCATTCAAAGCCATTTCAACATTCTTAGGCTCTATTTGAGAGATAAAGCAAGAATAGAGACATATATTGACATCTCCACTCTGACTTCTGGTTTTAACTCCATCGCCCAACTGACCAATGATGATGATCGCATTGAATTCTTGAGGGTATCTCCTGGCTAATATCATTAAGCGAGATGGGAAGATTGTAAATATTGACACCTCCTTCATTTGCTGATTGTTCCACACCAGATGACTGCTACAAACTCATTAGAAATGTCTTTAGGAAAGAGTAGTTCCATAAAAGTTGAAGTGACAGTAGAAGCATCTCTAGACATGAACTCTCTTTCAACAGGAGTGAGCGGTGTAGCCTCAGCATCAGGAGTATCATTCTGAACTGGAGATTTTGGACTATCAGGTGGTACAGATGACTCCCCATCAGGTGAAGCAGTGGAATCCCCCTCAGATGGTGAAGAGGATACCGTTGGGGGTCTGTAGACAACTTCTTCGTCTTCGTCTTCAGAAACATTCTTCAAACCAGATAAAGACCTAGATGAACTATCTGAAGACACATTTATAGACTTGAAAAGTGATATGTAATCAAATAACCAATCCGGACCCACTCGAGCATCCGTTTCATTTTCCTCCAACCAACGTACGTCATAGGATTCCACAATTTGTTTCGTTTTCTTATTGTAGACCATGTATGCGGTGCATGCAACATACCCTACGAAGTAACAATCATCGGGTTTGGCATTAAACTTTGGGTTGGACTCTAGGTGAAGAAAGGTGCAAGGGTAGCCAAATACACGAAAATGACTGACTGATGTCTTGTGACCATATAGAATCTCATCCGGTGTCTTCATCTGAGCTTTGTTGATCAACACACGATTCTAAATGTAGCAAGCAGTGTTAATCGCCTCGTCCCAAAAGAAAACCGATAACTTGGAGTCACACAGCATCGTCCTTACAGCGTCTTTTAAAGTTCTATTTCTCCTTTCAGCAACACCATTTTGTTGAGGTGTGTGAGCGAAGCTGTATTGACGCATAATCCCCTTTTCTGCACAAAAATGATCTACAATAGAATTCTTGAACTCTGTTTCGTTGTCGGTACGAAGCGCCTTCACCCGATTATTGGTTTGGTTCTCAATCAGCACTATGAACTTCTTTATCAGATCTGCAACCCCAACTTTGTTGGATAAGAAGAAGACCCACGTAAAACGAGAGAAACCATCAATCACATTCAGACAATATGAACTTCTGTTGATGCTTAGGACGTTGACTAGACCGAACAAGTCCATATGTAATAATTGGAGCACATGATTGATTGATTTAACCTATTTTGGCGGGTGTAGTTTTCTATAATGTTTACCCTGGGCACATGACACACACTTCTCAAATGTTATAAAATCTCCGATAGGTAAACCACGAACCATCTCATTCTTTGCAAGACGATTTAGGTTTTTGGCGTTAGCATGACCGAGTCTTCGGTGCCACGACATTGCATTTTGTTCTGAGACCTTTGAAAAGAGGCAAGTAACTTGTTTGGGAAGGTTGTTATTCATATCAATAATGTAAGTATTTCCATCCTTCTTAGATTTGCAAAGAATCTATTCTTCTGAGATGACAATGCCTGGCTTGAGAATCATACATTCCTTGTCAGTGAAATGTGTAAAATAGCCTTTCTTGCATATCTGAGACACACTCAACAAACTATGCTTTAACTTGGGAGCAAAGTTGACATTCTCGAAGCTTAACACTCCATTTGTAACGGTTCCTCTCTGAGTGATCTGGCCACCTTCTCCACCCGCAAAGGAAACATATCCCCCATTAAAATATTGAATGTTGTTTAGTTGGGAGATATCTCCTCTCATATGTCGGGAGCAGCCGCTGTCGATGAACCAAGGTCTGACGACATTCCCCCGCAACTGTCCCTCATTTTTGTTCGGTTCAGAAGTAGAAGATACCATCAATGCAAACTGAAGCTCCATCATCTTTTTTTCAGCTGCAACACTCTCCACGGAGGCTTCATCTTTAACTTGGGCCAGGTGAGCATTTTCAGGTTTTGAAATGTTCAGGGCCTGAATCTGGTCCTCCCAGTCAAATGACTGAGCAACCATAGCCTTCTCATTGTTGACCTAAGCACCTCCCCGATTGTTTCCCACTACAACCATTGTCCGGTCATTGTTTAATCTTCTATCCGGCTTTGGGAACTCACGAGCAAAATGACTCGGCTCGTGACTGTTGAAACAACGTAACTTCCCTTTGCTAAACCCCTACCTTTTTATCAGCGCTCATCCCCCAGTTATTCTTCCCTATCTTCTTCTCAAACTGCTTCGCCCTTAACACTGCCATGGAAATTTTCCATGTAATATCCATTTCTTCCACATCTTTTGGATGAATCTGATCCAGATCAGCAAATGACAATTATGGTGGAAGATCTCCAACTATAAGGGCATTGTAGCAGTTAACAAGTCATGTGGCGAGAGCAATATTTTCATCACACTCCTTAGCATTTGATGAAGAAGCCACATTTGAGGAAGGAGCAACTTGAGAAGCAACAAACGATTGGTTCTGAGAAAAAGGCATGGAAGATGTAGCAGGAAGTGAAGTAGTCTATGAAGTGGAAAAGGATTGAGTTTGAGCTTGCTGAACAGCAAAAGGTTGACGTGGAAAGGGAAAGGTGAGAGATCAAAGAGCATTGTTAGATGAAATCCCAAGGTTTGCAGTTGAATACAAATTCACATGATTTATCTCTCGTTGTTTTTCATCAATATCACAAGCCTTGATGATCGCCATCATTTCAGCAAGAGTAAGGCGATTTAGATCCTTGGTCTTCTTGATGACAAGCATATTCATGTCCCATGACTTTGGGAGAGCATTCAGTAGCTTTTTATTTATTTCAGACTTTGTTAAGAAGATCCTAGCTATGGTCATCTCAGTGGTGATAGTTGGGAATCGTTGCAGCTGTGCCTCCAGGGTTTCTCCAGGAATGTAGTTGAACATGTTAAACCTTTGTCGCAGCATATCCTGGCAGCTTTCCTTCATGTCCTCATTACCTTCATATACATCAATCAAAGCTTCCCACAAAGCTTTTTCTGAAGTATACTCTCTGAAACCTTGAGCTATATCAAGAGATAGAGCCATGGTTAGAGTGGCCAAAGCCCTTTCCTGTTCTTCCACTTTCTCAAAATCTTCATTTGTGTAATTTTCAACAGCTTTGTCAACTACTTGCCCTGCAACAGTTGTGGTTATTCTGACAGGATTCTTGATGATGCTTCTCCAAATCTTGAAGTTCTTACTTTTAATGTACTTTTCTATCCAGTATTTCCATTCAAGAAAACCATCTGTAGACAGCCGTCTTGGAATGTGTGTAGTGGTGCCCATGACAGAATCCAGCTCATGATGATGTGTTTGACTTTGAGAATCCATTTATTCTTATTTTTAAAACTTAAAAATAAAAAAAATTTGTCAAAATTGAGTTTACGGTCAGTAGTTTACAGTCGTAAACTGTGTTTACGGTCAGGTGTTTACGGTTGGGGTGTTTACGGTCAGGTAGTTTACGGTTATTTAAGATGCACTGATTATGGTTTATGAACACAATTTACACCTCTTGAATGTGCTTGAGTTTACGGTCGTAAACAGGGTGTACGGTCATGATCCTTTGGTAGTAAACTCCCAAAAAATCACAGTAAACGCAAATTTGATGCAGATTTGACCCCCTTTGCTATGAAAACACCAAAACCTAATCTCGAACACTAAATAATATGAGTATAAAACGACTGAAACTCAATTGAATGATGCTTTGACACCGGTTCTGCTCTGATAACAATTGTAAGGTCCTGTAAACGGATCTTTACCAATGATCAAGCAATCACACCATTAAATATAATGAGAAACAAAGAAGAAACAGAATTGAAACAAGCTTGCACACGCTTATATTGCATAAAACGTCTGGTACAACTTGCTCATGTGACTGTGAACTATTGTAGCATCAACAACCATTAATGACCTACATAACCCCTATATATAGTTGTCTTGAGCCGGACACTAGGTTTACGGCCGTAAACAGGCTTACGACCATAAACTCACTACTTGGCCGTAAACAGACAAACAACCTACCAAAACTGCATACAGACTAAAAAGAACCTATTACAATGAAAGCCTACACCAAAACCTTAACTAGACCCTCCAATTGATGGGTCCAGCCACGTATCTACCTTTGACCCTCCATTAGGTTCGCTCAGATAGACCAACCGTTTCGTCTGCATTGTCAATGGGAGCAGACTAGAAGTAGTTTTCGCAACCTTTAGTGTTATCTTTAACAACTAATGATGTCAGCTCTGCCGTTTGTTTCTTAGTTACTCCTTCAACGACATACACTTGGTTCGGCACTGTTTGCACCTTTTGATAAACAACTGCCTTTTCTTTGAGGACCTTGGACTTGTCCTTGGATATGCGACCGAACTCAACGGAATTTTCAGATATAAGTGATTTTGCTAATTCAGGTTCGCTCTTAAGAAATTTTGAGCAATTGACCTCGTCTTCTACTGAGATTTCGCTCATTTCACTGTCCTCATCAAATTCAGAAGCGGTTTCTATATTCATTTTATGTTCTGAACTTAATTTAGCATTTGATGAGTCAAACTTCTATATGGTCTCGGACTTGATTTTTAATTTGTCATTTTCGTCCAGTAAATTCCTAAGCATGCATTTATGTTCTTTGGATTCAATAAAGGCCTCAATTTTGTCTAGTCCGTATTTGTAGGTTTCTGAAACCTCATCTGAAGACACAATGAATTCACATTCAGCAATGACTTCGTCTTCCTTAAATTCAAGGAAGGGAAAAATCATTTTCTCGAATCTTCTTACCAATCTCACAATCTAAATGCGACAAAGCGATATTTGTGTATAAGCATTTAGCTATTAAACAAATAACATTCCTTTGTTTTAAAAACTTTAAGTTGTCACGTTGCAAATAAATAAGTTCACCCATAGCCCTAACTAACTCTGCTTCCTTCAGCTTTATCCACATCCTTCTCTCCTCACTCTTGGAAGTCACCCTACTGTGTTGATCAGTTAGGTTAAAATTCGCTTGGCGTGTTTGCATTAGACTTCCACTTAAGTTAGAAAACTTGAATTTTAATTCGTGTAATTCTTTTTCATAGTTTATTACTGGTATTTTAAGTGATTCAAGGATGGATTGTACCTTCTTGATCAACTGATCGCAGTTATTGATCCTTTCACTTACAGGCTTGGCAGCGAAGCATTTGTCTTCCTTCGGCCTCGCTTCATCATGCTCACCTTCGGTTATATATCCCCTCATCCTTGACACTAAAGTAGTCACCATCAAGCATCTTCCAGATGACTCAGTAAGGTCTTATTTCGCCACAAATGCTCTTCCATGCGTGGGTTTACGTACCTCTTCATCTTTAGAGTCTGTAGACCAGACCTCTACTCCACCGAACTCATCATCACCAACGTTCTCCTGCACAATCAAAGCATTCATAGAACTGTTAGGTGCTATCTTATTCTTTATCTCCTCCAGCTTATGCATGTAGTAAGCTTCGTCATCTTCACCATCCTTCTTCTCAGCCATTTTTCTTAGCATGCAATCCTTGGCAAAGTGGTTCTTGTCGTGACAGTAGTTGCAATCATACCCAGAGTCTCCCACAAGCTTGATCTCCTTCTTTTCATCGTCCTTTTGAGAGGAGTTCTTGGTTTCTTCTTTCGCTTTCTCTGAGCTGTAGCTTCCTTGCCAGTTTCGATTCTTGTTGACAGGGAACTTTTTACGAGCAAACTTCTTTGGGTTTGTAAGCATCATTGCGTATTCTTCACTAGTCAGATCTCATTCTGACATATCTGATTCCTCTTCATCTTCTGTCACGATCTTTCCCATAGAGAGAAGAGTCAAGGATCCCACACCCGAAACTACCTTTGCTTCCTTTAACACCATGCTTTCATGCGATTTGAGGATTCCTACCAGCTTTGCCAGTGAATAGTTTTTAAATTGCTCGTGTGCCTTCACAGTTGAGACCACTTCCATCCATTCGGGTCTTAACCCATTCATGAAAGTAACTTATTGTTTGATAACTTCCCTTCCAATACCATGCTTGATCATTTTGCTAAGCAAGTGGTTGAACCGATCGAATGCTTGAATGAGTTTCTCCTCAGGTTTTTGTTCGAAAGCATAGAACTCAGAGAACAACAGAGTTTGAATTAAGTGCTCTAGATCCTCATCAGTAGAATATAAGTCTTTTAGCCTATCCCAGATTTCTTTTGCAGTGTTGCAAGAGCTTACTAGATGAAAGGTGTCAGATTGCAAAGCGAATCTGATCATTCTCATGGCTTTAACGTTACATAGCAACTTGTCTTTCTCATCTTGAGGGGTCTTCTCTACGTCTACTAAGAGTTGGTTGTACTCTTTTTGAGTCTTGATAGTTCTATTCGTTGCAGAGTGAACAAACGGACCCATTGTCTTCAGATCCAACGACGTAGTCTTCGAAGTGGTGCATCCACACTTCATAATCTTGAGTGTAGAGAATGGGAATCCTAGTAATGGATCCAATGATGTTGGAGATGTTGATGGGATTGGTTTAAGAGTCGTCGTGAGACATGATGAGCTTCTTTTAATATCTGATAGAATCAAAATTATAAAGTTGAACTCAGGGTTTTATCAAACACAAGAGACATTGCCGACCAGAAGAAGACGACTTCTATATATTCGATAAAAGCGGAAACCCTAAAGGATTCTTCAAACAGAAGAGATGCGTATTAATTACACAACCTCCTGCTCTGATACCAATTGATGGGAATATTGTGCTAATAGATCGATAGATTCCAAACAGATAAACAATATTGATGAAGTAAAGAACACGAGAATGGATCAAACGATGTCGAATGATTAATATTCAACACCTCAGAAGATCTCGATGAAGAACTTCGACTGTAGAGGTGTGCTAGGGTTATGATGCAGCAAAAGCTATTAATGAGAAGCATAATTGTGAAAACTATACATGCATGCACTATATATATGCTAACCCTAATAATAATACACGGTTGGACAGGCCCAAACCGGGTATCCAAAATAAACGATAGCATCAAGCGCAATGACGCAACATTCTTAAACCCAACATCCAGCATAGATAGCAAATATACAGATAATATGCACACATAGCACGTAGTTTATATAAAATACTACATATCTATATGTAAGATGAAAGTAACTATGCACTCACTTGAAAACGTGGTGACTCGGTACTCGGATAGGGCTTCGTTTACTTAAAACAACTTCTTTCGACAAAACAGCGGGGTTTTCTCGAAAACCGGGCTTCACCGAAGCACAGTTTCTGAGTCGAAAGCTCTTCTTCTGGAGCTTTCTGGCACTCCGGGACTTGCTTCTAATACCTTGGAGGTGCTAGGGGAAAACCTTGAAGCTTTGGGGGTATTTGGGAGAAAAGAAGTGGAGAGTTGTGAAGAAAATGGGAGATTTGCGCCTCTATTTATAGGTTGAGTTCGGTGTTAACGCAACACATTCCCAAGACGAACGCAACGCGTTCTCGAATGCAGCGCATTCATTTCAACGTGCCGCCATCTCGTTCCAAGCCGTGCGGAAGAAGGTGTGGCCCTGATTGCGCCACGTCTCACTCGCAGATTACCCCAAAAACTAATTATCTTCTAAAATCTGTAACTTTCGCATACGAGCTCTGTTTTGACGTTCTTTATATCCACGCATAGGTGGAAACATGATCTACAACTTTCGTTTAGACTCCGTCGGCTAATTGGGATAAAGTTATATTTTTAATAGGCCGGGACAGGAAAAGTCCGTTAAAAATTCATAACTTCTTCATCCGACGTCCGTTTTCGTCTGTCTCTTTACTGTTGCGCTACTAATAATGAGATCTTCAATTCTCATTTAGGTTGCGTTGGCCAAAAACCACTCGCTCTAAAATTCGAATTTCGGGTTGTGCATTGTAATGCCAAATCTTAGAAAAATCATAACTTCCTCATACGAAGTCAGATTTGGGCGTTCTTTTTATGCACGCCCTCGGTTGAATATATACTACAACTTTAGTTTAGATCACTAAGGCCAAAAATTCCTCTATCGTAAATTCACTATTTACGTTTCCCGGTGTCATGCCAGTTTTGCCGTAAAGCTTCAACGGGCCATAACTTCTTCGTTATAACTCGGATTTCAGCATTCTTTATATGTACGGAACCCTTGTAACACACACTATAACTTGGTTAAGATTAATCCTTATAAATAATATTTCATCAAAATTGTCTCTAAATTGACCAGCCCAAAACAGTGGGCGTTACAATTATCTCCCCCTTAGGATGATTACATCCCGTAATCATCAACGAAACATGGTTGTATAATGATTCCATATGTTTTCTCTTCATCCTATGTAATAATCGTAACTTCTATGTTTTCTCTAGACATGTGCCCCTTGACTTCGCATCCGTAGCATACCTTATCATTTTGTGTACAATCATTGGAATAATGACCGATCCTTCCACACTTGTAACATGTTACTTCTTCATCGCATCTCCCGAAGTGCTTCTTCTTACACTTTTCGCACCACTTGGCTCCATAATTTTGGTCATCCAGGTTAGACTTCGAGAATTCTCCCCTCTAACAGCTCTTGAGGATCCTTCAAACTTCCTCTTCTCGCCAACTTCAGCTTTCTCTAGACCCTTTTCCTTTATTTGGGTCTTAATGTTCCTAGCTACTCTAACGACTATTTTCAAAGTGCTTACCATTTTGAATGTTGGGCCAAATTATGTGGGCAGCTCATTAGCAAACCTATCTATCTTGGAGAGTTCAGTAGGAACTAAGTAGGGAAATAGCTTCATCCTCTCGGTGAATGCGGTGGCATACTCATCAATACTCATCTTCCCTTTCATCAAGTTCTGAAACTCGTTGTTTAGGTCTATCAGATCTATCTTTGAGCAGTACTGCATTTTTAACTGCTCCGTGAATGCTTCCCAAGACATCCGTATGGCTTCTCCTTGTGGCATTGTATCTGCCCACAACTTCCACCAACTTAACACCAGGTCTTTAGTTGTCTGACTGCAAAGACGGTCTTTTTCTTGTTGCTACAATCACAGTTCTCAAAAACCATCTCCATTTCGGAGATCCAGTCCATAATAACAACCATTTTCGGGCTTACGGAAAGACTTCGTGGCGTGGCACCCTAGAAGTTCTTATACATTCGTCCATCCTTGTCGTTTCCCCTCTCCGGGCCATTCCTTCATTCTCCTTGAGTTCCAACTTGACTCACAGGGCGGCTATAGTTCCCTTCCTCCGATTGCTCGGGAATCAGCTCAGGTTTCTCAATGGGCATGGTAGGTTCATCCCTATTTTCATGCAACATCTACCTCATTTCTTCCCTTTGTTCAGCTAACATAGCCAGTATCATGGCTTGTACTCCAGCCATTGTGATTGTCACGGGTGTGGATACCACAACAGGTATTTGCTCAATCACTGGGGGTTGTTGATTCCTATTTCTATTTGCGTTCCCAACTCCACTTCGGGTTCTTTCCATTTCGATCTATACACCAAATTGGTGCGAAACGACGAGAATTAAGATAGGAAATATTTTATTGACGACCGATGTGTAAATCTCCCTATTACTCCGAAAAGTTATATGCCAATTCTAATACCGTAATTAAATGTTTAGAAACCTGAACACATAAAATTTTTAGATCCGGTCGGCAATAGATCATAGATCCGATCATATAATGCATATCATAAATCATTTAGCACATAAAAGCATGTTAGGCATTTTCCCAACATAAGCTAGTGCTTGTGTCTATTCAGGTGTATTACCTAAATTTATTCGACACACTCCTCACGATCATTGCTTAGCATTCTAAGTTTAAGTCTAGAAATAAATTCATATTCCTAGTTTGCTTAAACTAATGCTCTGATACCAACTGTGACATCCCCATTTTCACGGCCATAAAAGACCAATTTTGTTTATGCTTTATAAAAAATCAGAGTACTTCTTTTAATAAAAATGTTGCGGAATTTGTTCCCAGAAAAACATGATAAATGTGTTATCAAAGCATTTCCGAAGAAATGTATTTTTATTCCTTTTAAAACCTTGGGATGTCATCGTCAATATAGAAACATAAGCATAAACATAACTTACATTCATTTACACTAGTGATCTACATCTCTTTTAAATCTCTCAGTGTAAAGTAGCTTCGTATCGACACCTATGATACAAATAAGCTTGAGTGGGTCAGGTTAGGAAACCTGGTGAGTACATAGGGTTTTCAACCCACAATAATACAGTTATTATGTTTAAACATCAACAATCAACCCAACTACCCGTCCCCATTATCTTCCTTACTTTTAAGGATCTACCATAAGAATCATATATCCTGCATTCGTTCATTTCGAAGCCCGTTGCTTCCAGGGTTTATATGATAGGCACTAAGTCCATAACTGCCAATTCTTGTTCGTAAAGCACTAATTCCATAACTACTAAATTTCATTCATTGGGTACTAAATCCATAGCTACCAGTGTTAGTAAAGCACCAATTCCATAGCTGCTAAAGTTCATTCATCGGGTACTAAATCCATAGCTACCAATGTTTATCTAATAGGTACTAATTCCATAGCTACCAACGTTTATCTAATAGGTAACAAGTCCATAGCTACCAACGTTTATTCAATTGGCACTAAGCCCGTAGCTGCCGATGTTATTTATTAGGCACTAAGTCTATAGCTACCTATGTTCACTCATATCATCCTTCATCACTCATCTTTCATCTACCCATGTTTTACCCAATTTATTCGTAGATATAAAATACATATACAGTTTAAATCATTTAAAACTTGTATAAAATCGTTCATCCTGCATAGATAGCAAGTATACAGATAATATGCACACATATCACGTAGTTTATATAAAATACTTCATAGCTATGTGTAAGATGAAAGTAACTATGAACTCACTTGAAAAAGTGGTGACTCGGTACTCGGACAGAGCTTCGTTTACTTTAAACAACTTCTTTCGACAAAACAACAGATTTTTCTTGAAAACCGAGCTTCGCCGAAACAGAGTTTCTGAGCCGAAAGCTCTTCTTCTCAGAGCTTCTTGGCACTCCGGGACTTGCTTCTAACACCTTGGAGGTGCTAGGGAAAAACCTTGAAGGTTTGGGGGTATTTGGGAGAAAAGAAGTGGAGAGTTGTGAAGACAATGGAAGATTTGCGCCTCTATTGAGTTCGATGCGAACACAACGCGTTCCCAAGACGAACGCAAAGTGTTCCTGAGCATAGTGCATTCCCTAGACGAATGCAGTGCATTTGTTTCCACGTGTCTCCATCTCGTTCCAAGCCGTGGGGAAGAAGGTGTTGCCCAGATTATGCCACGTGTCACTCGCAGATTACTCCAAAAACTAATTATCTTCTAAAATCCGTAACTTTCGCATACGAGCTCCATTTTTGACATTCTTTATATCCACGTGTAGACGGAAACATGATCTACAACTTTTGTTTAGACTCCATTGGCTAATTTGTACTTTATTTTAAAGTTATATTTTTAACAGGCCGGGACAGGAAAAGTCCGTTAAAAATTCATAACTTCTTCATCTGACGTCCGTTTCGTCTGTCTTTTTACCGTTGTGCTAATAACAATGAGATCTTCAATTCTTATTTAGGTTGCGTCAGCCAAAAACCTTTCGCTCTAAAATTCGAATTTCGGGTTGTGCACTGTCATGCCAAATCTTAGAAAAATCATAACTTCCTCATACGAAGTCAGATTTGGGCGTTCTTTTTATGCATGATCTCGGTTTAACGTATACTACAACCTTAGTTTAGATCAATATGGCCAAAAATTCCTCTTTCGTAAATTCACTATTTATGTTTCCCGGTGTTGTGCCGGTTTTGCCGTAAAGCTTCGACATGCCATAACTTCTTCGTTATAACTCGGATTTCGGCGTTCTTTATATGTACAGAACCCTTGTAACATATACTATAACTTGGTTAAGATTAATCCTTTTAAATAATCTTCCATAAAATACTCATTTTTGGTGCTTATTGACTCCAAATTGACTAGACCGAAACTGCGGGCGTTACACAGATGTACCTTTGGGTGTGTCTGAACTCAAACGGAGGATTTGAGAAGAAATTTCAAAAGAAATGATTTTTCTAAAATGAGAAAAAGTTTTAAGAGAAAACGAGTTGGAGCAGTGTGTACAATCAGCCAGAGCCCGAACGGTGATTTCCCAAAATACCCTTACTTAATTGTGATCTAATATATTTGCGAGATATTAGTGATGCATGCTAGAGGATAGGCTAGGTATTCCATATTTTATGGCTAGAGATGCCTGATTTATGATGCCTTAGCCTAGGAGTTGTTGCTATATGTTATGTGCCTTGAGTATGTGCTGAGTAGGAGTATCTAGCAGGTATCTTTTAGATAGAGCTTTGAGCAGTGGAGTAATCTAGGAGAGATAACTAGATGTGCTTTTAAAGGGATCTTTTGAGAGGGTAGTTAGATGCCACAAGGGGTGGGATTGCCTGAGTCAGAAACGCCTTTTGAGTTGTGGATAGAGCGAGAGGAGTGATATGCCAAAGTGGTTTTACGTGCTGGTGGAGGTTATTCGATCTCCGAATGCTTCTTGTTTTGTGCTTTGTGGAAATCTTGATGATGGGAGTCAGCTATCGAGTGAATATGACGATATTTAGGAGGTAGATGGCTGGAAGCATGAGGAGTTCTTCAGCAGCTGATGGCAGAGAAGTGTGAGAACCTAGGAAGAGCCTAGGGAGATACCTTAGTCAGATAAGTACGCTGTTAGAGGAGAGTATTCGCTGGAGAGCGACCATGTGCAACATGATTGGTGATCGAGGAGGTTGAGCAACTATTTAGGAAACTTGGGACGATCCATGTGGAAAGTATGGGTAGATGTGGCAAGTAGTATGGGCCTGTACTACTGAAAGCAGAGGACCCATACTCGAAACAAGGAGGATTCCAGATGTTCTAAATAGTAGGTAGTAGGGAGATAACATGGTTCGGGGATGATGATTCGTAGCAGAGTGTGTTGCCATTTGTACCAATTATTTGACAATGGGTGATCAGACCGAGAATGGATATGTTAAACTGTGGGGCCAGGGGGCCATGTCGGTTAAGCTTCGATAGAGTGTACCTTGTGAGGGGAATGAGTTTAGATCCAGAGGAGGTGACTAGTGGGCTGCTAGTTGGAGTCATAGTACTTGAGGAAAAGTGGAGGTGATACGTGGAGGAGGATTGCAGTCTGGGTTGAGTGATCGACCGATGGTTGAGATGTCACATATTGTGACGAATATTACACTATTTACGCTTCTCGTATGGAGCGAACGAGATATCAAGCTTCTGGTTCCAAAGTTTGGAGGTAATTCCGTGGGGTATCATATAGTTGAGATGTGTTCACCGGAGTAATTGGGATATGTTGCTGCGAGATATTTTTTATGTCGTGAAGGAGTCATTGACGGCGACTGAGATGGATGAGGACAAGGAGTTGCCTTAGTTGAGTAAGGCATACTTTCTAGCAGCAGACTCAGACGATCAATAGGATTATACCAAGGTGGCGGCCCTCGTTGCTTACGTTGTGTATCGACTGTGAGAGTGGGGTCTCTTGTTTCTATGATGATCCACGCGATGGAATGTTCGTTGAGGGACTGGAGATGCGGTATGTGATAGTGCATTACTTCCAGATTGAGAGTCATGGCTAATTCGAGACAGTTGGGATATCCAGCGGTGTGTCGACATGCAATTTCGGGATGACAAGAGGCAGTTACGTGGGGAAGATTTCGAGGATTTCATCTGAGATTCAGGATATTTGGAGTTGCTTGGTCTTAGTATGTGCTGAGTAGGAGTATCTAGCTGGAATCTTTTAGATAGAGCTTTGAGTAGTGGAGTAATCTAGGAGGGATACCATCTCTAGATGTGCTTTTAGAGGGATCTTCTGAGAGGATAGTTAGATGCCATGAGGGGTGGGGTTGCCTGAGTCGGCAACGCCTTTTGAGTTGTGGATAGATCGAGAGGAGTAATATGTCATAGTGGTTTTACATGCTGGTGGAGGTTATTCGATGTTCGCATGCTTCTTGCTTTGTGCTTTGTGGAAATCTTGATGATGGGAGTCAGCTACCGAGTGAATATGACGATATTCAGGAGGTAGATGGCTGGAAGCATGAGGATTTCTTCAGCAGCTGATAGCAGAGAATTGTGAGAACCTAGGAAGATCCTAGGGAGATAACTTAGTCAGATGAGTACGCTGATAGAGGAGAGTATTCGCTGGAGAGCGACCATGTGCAACATGATTGGTGATCGAGGAGGTTGAGCAACTATTTAGGAAACTTGGGGCGATCCGTGTGAAAAGTATGGGTAGATGTGGCAAGTAGTATGGGCCAGTACTACTGAAAACAGAGGACCCATACTCGAAACAAGGAGGATTCCAGATGTTCTAAATAGTAGGTAGTAGGGAGATAACATGGTTTGGGTACGATGATTCGTAGCAGAGTGTGTTGCCATTTGTACCAGTTATCTGACAATGGGTGATTAGACCGGGAATGGATATGGTAAACTGTGGGGCCAGGGGGCCATGTCGGTTAAGCTTCGATAGAGTGTACCTTTTGAGGGGAATGAGTTTAGATCCAGAGGGGGTGACTAGTAGGTTGCCAGTTGGAGTCACAGAATTTGAGGAAAGGTGTAGGTGATACACGGAAGAGGATTACAGTCTGGGTTGAGTGATTGACTGATAGTTTAGATGTTACATCTTGTGAAGAAGATTACATTATTTCCGCTTCTCATGTGGAGCAAACGAGATAACAAGCTTCTGGTTCCAAAGTGTGGAGGTAATTCCGTGGGGTATCATATAGTTGAGATGTGTTCACCAGAGTAATTGGGATATGTTGCTGCAAGATATTTTTTTATGCCATGATGGAGTCATTGGCGGGGACTGTGATTGATAAGGACAAGGAGTTGCCTTAGTTGAGTAAGGCATACTTTTTAGTAGCAGATTCAGGCGATCAAGAGGAGTATACCGAGGTGGTGGCCCTCGTTTCTTACGTTGTGTATCAACTGTGAGAGTGGGGTCTCTTGTTTCTCTGATGATTCACGCGATGGAATGTTTGTTGAGTGATCGGAGATGCGGTGTGTGATAGTGCATTACTTCCAGATTGAGAGTCATGGCTAATTCGGGACAGTTGGGATATCCGGCGGTGTGTCGGCATGAGATTTCAGGATGACAAGAGGCAGTTATGTGGGGAGGATTCTGAGGATTTCATCTGAGATTCAGGATATTTGAAGTGCTTGGTCTTTATCGGGAAGATCATCGAGTGTTACGTGGTACGATTCCACGAGTCAAGTGTGATGTACTAGGTGAAACAACCTATGGAGTAGATTCTTGGTATGCCAATTAGTAATGATTCGAACCCTGAGTAGGGGTGAACTGGGTATCCTATTGAGAGGATCAGCGATCTGTTCAAGTGCGGTTAGAGAACTGGTTATGGAGATATGTGGTGCGGACACATTAGACCTGGTTTATTGGTGGATGAGGCGAGGTGCAAGGCGAGATGATGTATGTGTATGTGCTAAGAAAGGATGACTGAATCCACGGCAGGTGGCTGTTGGTCAGAGAATTTATTGTGGCCAGGGATTTTTCGGGTTTGCAAATGTTGATTTTGAGGTGGTTGGGTCGCTGAGTTCAGGGTGCAATAGCTGAAATTTGCGGGTACAGGAATAGATTGTGATCTATACTCTAGGAGGGGCAGTAGTTGATTTGTCAAACAATTTCAGAGTCGATATGAGTAGTTTCGTATGGGTGGTGATTAGTAGAGGATGGAGCTTCATATTTTCGTCATCATGTTTTCAGTCATTGACGATTCCTCCGTGTTTCAATTTGTGAGATTGGAGTATTTCGAGGTTTTGAGTTGCGTGAGTGGAAGATCAGTGATTGAGGCAAGAAATCGTGAGATGCTGTAATGGTATACCAAGGTACCCGAGTATGATATCCTAATTTTTGGTCATGTTGAGTCTCGAGTTATGAGATGGCGAGTGGAGTACCGAGTGACTTTTCTTCAAGTGGGAACCCATCAGTTAATTGTCGCCAGAGTGGGACTGTCTAAGGGTATATCTGTGTTGAGAAACGTGCCTGCCTACGAGAGCTTACATCAGGAGTGGTGGTGCATAAGTTAGGTGGGTGTAAGCACCTATCTATGTTGGGTTGTGGAGCATGAGTTAGTGAACTCAGTGTAGTGATGACTTGATGATGAGATTATGGGGTAATAAGAGAGGAAGTGGATCCGAGTGGGAGTAATCGATTGGGATTATCAGGAAAAACCGTGGAGTATGCCCATGGTGAGTCAGTTGGAGAGGGTATCGTGGTACTGCTGGGAGTCGTAGTATTCACTAGTCGACGAGAGAGTGTCGTGATACTGTGAGGAGCCGTAGTATTCACTGGATAGTGGGAAAGTGTTGTAATACTTTACGGAGCCGTAGTACTCACTAGTTAGTGATAGAGTGTCGTGGTACTGCGGGGAGCCGTAGTATTCACTGGTTAGCGAGAGAGTGTTGTTATACTGCGGGGAGTTGTAGCATTCACGATTCAGTGAGAGGTTGTCGTCAGTCTGCGGGGAGCCGTTTCATTCATGAGTCAATAAAGGAGCATCATAAGACTATGGGGGAACCATAGCAATCAATAGTCGATAAGAGAGGATATTGTTCTGTGGGGAGTTCAGGAACCTGGTTGTCGGACCAGGGGCAAGACTGGGGTCTCCTTGACGGTCAGGAATTGTTATATCCAGGGTTGAGGAGGGATAATTTTAATCGGAAGGAATTGGAGAGATGTGGTGTGCATAAATTCGCGAATCTCGGGTATGGGTTGAGTATCATATTGGAAATGAGTGGTTCCAATTCTGCTTTTGAATAAGAGTCTCGAGTTGAGTTTGGGACAATTTGAGTATTGAGTAGGCAGGATGAGATTTTGGATTCATTGATGGGATTCATTTTAGGGGTATTGATTTTCATTTGATGTTTTAGGCCTGAGTGGGTCAGTTCGTTGGTATGGAAAGGACCGCGAGACGCATAGAACTAGGGAGTAGTAGACGACGGAGGTCGGAGGTGAGACCACTTCAGGTGGGGTTGTAGTATTCGCTTGAGATAAAGCGAACTTCGTGACTTGTGTGTCACGATGGGCCAAGATAGTTATTATGAGAAGGAAGCCTCTAAGGTCGTTTTATTGGGAGTGCAATGGGTAACCTTTGGGGGTTCGACTGCCAGGTCGGGAGCCGACCTGGTGCTCAGTGTTGGAAGGAATATGTGAGAGGGAGTTGGGGCTTTTGCTCATAGAGGCCCGAGGATACTTCTGAGTCGGCATGATCATTTTCTTGTATTGAGAACAGAGTATTGGGGTTCATTTTGTTAAGATGGGATCTGATATCAGTGCAATTGATGGGTCTCTGGTGAGATGTGACCCTTTCGTTCCTTTGGAGTATGATCTGGAATGACTGATATGTCAGGTCTGAGTGTTTGGCAGTTGTTATGGTCAATGATCTGATTTCATCAGTCGCATCAAGATAATTAAAGCTAGAGGTATGATTTTGAGATCGGTCATTCGATGAGCGAATGACATGATGATATCTTGCATGGGCGGTCGTGCAGGGACTCAGACTGCTAAAGTTCCAGGTTCTGAAGAGTCAGAACTGGAACCGCAATGGCGATGGGATCCGTCCTGTGGCGGGATGAGGAGTTCCTGTATGGGTTGGGTGTCTAGGGAAAGAGATTTTTGTATGGCATGAGACGTTAGTGGTGCCATTAGAGGATATTCGGACTGATGATAGCATGCATAATATTGAGAGGCCGATTACAATCTTGGATCGGAAAGTGAAGGTTCTGAGGAACAAAGAGGTGCCCCTGGTTCAGGTCCAGTGGCAACATTGGAAGCGGTCCGAGTGGACCTGGGAGCCAGAGTGATTCGACGAGTTGGGTGTTTGACTCGTCGAGTAAAGTTGGATTGAGCACGTGGGTTTAAAGACTGAGTCGACAAGTCAGAGAGCCGACTCGCCGAGTTGGCACTATGAGATGAAACCCTAAATATACGGGGTTGGGCATATTTAAAGGACTTAAATCCCACATTTCTGCCTCCCTTATCTCCAGAGAGCCCAGTAATAAACCTTAGATCGGTTCCATCCATTGTGAGAGAGAAAGAGTCTAATTTGGGTGTTCTTGTGCAACTTTGGAAGAAGATTTGGAGAGCATCTTAGCTTGGACCAGATAGGGACGTTTAGATCCAGAGATTCTTCTGTGGTTAGCTTCTATTGGAGGTAAAATGATGCTAACTTGATCATTCTTTGCGTAGATCTTGGTTTGGGGGAGCTTTTAGGGTTTTCTCCCATCCACCTTGTGTTATTGAGTCCCTTGAGCATCTCTTCAGGTTGAAACCTAAGATTTCGACTGTAGGAGGTCTTGTGAGCCCAAATACCCAAGCTTTATGGAGCTATAGGCAAAATTTTGAGCACCAAACCCTTGTAAGAGCTTGTATTGGCATTATTGAGCCAATATGCCATGCGTGAACGTAAAGTTGCAAGCTTTACGTGGTATTCGAGCTTTAGGAGGTCAGATCCAGAGTATGGAGTAGCATTTATGCCTTAAAACGTCTAAATGAGAATTTTGACTTAAGAGACTCGACGAGTCGATGAGCCAACTCGATGAGTCGATGAGCCAACTCGACGAATCGGTTAGGGTTTATCCCGATAAGTCTGAGCATGCTGTAACTCGACGAGTTAACGGGTCAACTCGACGAGTTGAGTTGGTTTTCATGAGGCTTCTGAGGAAACAAGGGGACTCGACGAGTTGCTTTCATGCACTCGACGAGTTGGGTCAACATGGACTGTTGACTCGACTTTGACTTCTGTTGACTTTTGTGGTTTTGATCAAATGTGAGTAATGGAGACCATGGAGGGGTAGAATGGTCTTTTACCCTTCCCAAGAGTTAGAGAGGGGCTAGTATGAGTTTATTTAGAGTTGTGATTTGATCAGAGATAAATATCACATGTGTTAGGCGGAGGCTAGATCAGTGATTCGTGTACGAGGTGTATTTGCTTGCTTGCTTCGAGGTGAGTCTTTTGACAATACTTACCATGAGTGGTATCTATGTGTAACCGGAGGTTCTTTTGTGCTTATTTGAGTTACATCATATTATGCATTTTGTTTGTGTGATATATATGCCATATTCTGTGTTTTGCTGAGATAGGACCGGAGGGTCCAAACCGAGTTGTAGGACCGGAGGGTTTCCACTGAGACAGGACTGGAGGGTCCAAACTGAGTTGTGAGACCGGAGGGTCCTCACTGAGACACATGACCGGAGGGTCCACACCGATACGCGTGAAACTGGAGGGTCAATGTCGAGTTATAGCCATGAGAGGCTTATTATTTGTGTAAGTGGTATTTTAGGGAACTCACTAAACTTCATGCTTACTGTGTTGTGTGATTTGTGTTTCAGGTACTTTTCTTGGATCGTGAGAAGGTGACGACTGGATTGTACACACGAGAGAAAGGGTTATGTTTTGAGGATCCTGGATTTTTAATCAAACAATTCTGGAGTAGTGTTTTGATAATTAGATACTTGGGATTTTGTGTGAAATATGTTATTAGATTTATGCGATTTTAAAATGAAAAAATTATTTGAAAATTTACGGCGTTATAGGGAGCATTCAACTCCTCCAGTAAACCTCGAAAGTCCAATCCAAGGGAGAATCCAGTTCTAAATAAAGAGCCAAATCCATCATTCGAGGAGAGAATGCGAATACAAATGATGATTCGGACGTTTAGTCTGAATTTGAAGACGTGAATGTTGAATTGGATCCATCATATGATCCAAACTACCCTACACTGACCAAATGGACCAGATATCATCTAAAAACACAAGTAATCGTAGAAGCTTCCTAAGGAGTTCTTATGAGAGCACAACAAAAGGAGAATCAGACTGCATTATTCTCCAAAATGGAATTTTGCATGTTCAATTTGTTTATCTCCAAAATTGAGCCCAAAAATGTAAATATTGATCTTTATCATTCTAATTGGGTGCTAGAAATGCATAAGGGTCTCAATGAGTTTGAGCATAACAAGGTTTAGCGGCCGATACCAACTCTGAAGGATGCATCTATTGTTGGTCTCAAATGGGTGTTCTGAAATAAGCTTGACAAAGATGGGAATGAGATATGAAACAAGGTTCAATTAGTCATGAAAGGGTATTGCCAAATGGAATGCATTGACTACAAGGAAACGCTCGCAGCAATTGCAAGATTGGAATCTGTTCGCATCTTTATGGCACATGCAGCTCACAAGAATTTTGGAGTCTATCAAATGGACGTCAAGTGTGCCTTTCTGAACGGGGAACTGGAAGAAACAGTCTACGTGGAACAACCACCCGGGTTCGTAAATGAGAAATATGATGGGTTTTATACAAACAATCCTATGTGTGCATGCAACCCTAATTTGGATCTATGTTTTCACTATTAGATACACAACATTGTGAACACATGAATAAAACCCTAATGTAGGTTGCTATTTTCGAAATTCATATATAAAGTTAGATCACATACCTCTTGTTGTTATATAGCAATAACAACTTAAATCTTCAAACCCTTAGTCTTGAAAGCAAGCACCACAAGTGTAGTGCCTCTAATGGCTCACAAACACCACAAGCAATTGGAGAAGTTATAGAGAGAGAAGGGAGGAGGTAGAAATCAGATCTAGATACCCTAGGGATCAAGTGGATGATTTCTTAAGCCTAGGGGATCTTTATATAGGGTTGAGATTAGGGTTTCAGTCCTTATCCTTATCTAGTTGCTTGCCCACCAAGCAATCATAAGATAAGCCTTGAAAATCCCTTATCTCTTGGACCTTGGACGATTTCAAGGATATCCTTATCCTTGAATTCGTTCATCCTTTAACAAGGATAATCATTGCCCTACTTTGCAACTATCACATAATTACAATTCAGTCCCTCTAGTTTAATTAATTACACTTGATCACAAAATTAATTCCTAATTAATTATGACCAATATTAATTAAACAAATATGATTTCTCCTTTAATATATTATTCTTATAACATATTAATAAATCATAATAACCTCTTTCTCTATTTATTTCTCCACTCAAGTTGCTTTGGTGAAGGCAACCCAAAAGGACCATGCACAACCGGTTCAAGTACTTACCGAATATGGTTACGGGCTTAGACACTAATCCAACAATCTCCCACTTGGATAAGTCTAGTAACCACAAATGTAACGTACAACTCAATTAGCAATCGTAGCTCTAAAAGACGCTGTCAAACTCTGATCTCATCAGTAACCTTTCCTTTAGATATGGGATCATACAATCCTCTGTTTAGATATTATGCAGACAATTTTATGGAAGTAATTGTCTAGCAGTTGGTTTCTCGATCTCAGATTCATTTGACATAGAACTTAATTTAACACATCAATTCAGTACCGACCGGGCCCGACACATAAGTCAAATCAAATCATCGAGCGGCCGTGATATCGCTTTTACCCTCTTAGAATAAAAGTAACAGATAAACTTCGACTTATATGCATTTACTTATCCACTAATCAACTATACACAACAATGTGTTTTATAACATCAATTTACTAATGTGGTTTCGCATTATCAATGCACAACCAATTAGTAAATAATAAACCATATATCTAGGTTTTATGACCATATGATATTATCGTCTTGCAATCACTTTTGTCACATTTCATAAAGTGATTCCAGCAAGCGCAGGTTTATTCCAATGCTCAAAACTTGTTCATAAGCACTCATGAACACTGCAGCAAACCTTTGCTATATCTAATACCTTTTAAAAACTCTACATGCCAATTCATGACAATCTTCATTCATACCTACTTCCAACATATGAACGATTGTGGACTGTTTGAATAATTCGATTATTCTTAATAACTCAATTATTCAGGAAGTCAAAACATGCAAATTGAAACAATAGTTAAACAATTAACATAAGACATTAACTTTACTTATAAATAATACTCCTTTATTTAATCATCAAATGTCAATTACATTTATCTATTATATGTTTCTAAAACTATCTAATCTAAACTAATATCATCCTTCAGCCCAATGCTCCTAGCGTGCTGAAAGTGCTTAACCCTAATCAGTCCCTTCGTAAGCGGATTTTCTGGGTTATCTTCTGATGATATCCTCTTAACCACGAGGTGTCCTTCTTCTACTCAATGTCTAATAAAATGATACTTTCTATCGATATGCCGAGATCTACCATGATCCCTCGGTTCCTTGGTCAAGGCAACCGCTTCTTCATTATCACAGAAAATTTCCATAGGCTCCTTTATGGCAGGCACAACTCCACGGTCACCAATGAAGTTCTTCAACCATATCGCCTCCTTTGATGCTTCGCTCACTGCAATGTACTCTGATTCGCACGTTTAATCAGCTACAGTTTCATGCTTGGAACTCTTCCAAGTCACTGCTCCTCCATTTAGGGTAAATACCCAGCCTGACTGCGAATGGTAATTGTCTCTGTTGGTCTGGAAGCTGGCGTCGCTATACCCTCGCACCTTTAAGTCATCACTCCCTCCGAGGACTAAGAACCATTCCTTGGTCCTCCGAAAGTACTTAAGTATATAATTGACTGCAATCCAATGAGCTTTGCCCGGGTTCCCTTGATATCTACTGACCATGCTCAAGGCAAAGGCCACATCATGGCGAGTACAAGTCATAGCATACATGATCGAGCCAACTGCAGAAGCATAATGTACTTGGCTCATCTCTGCTATCTCGGCTTCGGTACTCGGACTTTGAGTCTTACTCAACTTGGCATTACTCTATATTGGTAGTTCTCTCTTCTTCGAGTTTTCCATACTAAAACGTTTTAGTACCTTATCCAAGTAAGTATTCTGACTAAGTCCTATTAGTCTCTTACTTCGTTCTTTCACTATCGTTATTCCCAAAATATAGGAAGCCTCTCCGAGGTCCTTCATAGCGAAGCACTTCTCGAGCTTAGGACTTAACCTCCTGCCGAGTCGGGATGTCGTTTCCTGTGAGCAGTATGTCATCGACATACAAAACGAGGAAGCTAACTATACTCCCACTGGCTTTGACATATACACATGATTCATCTTCGCATCGTACAAATCCAAACTCTTTGACTTTCTCATCAAAGCAAAGATTCCATTTGCGAGATGCTTGCTTAAGTCCATAAATGGACTTCTCAAGCTTGCACACTCTATTGGGGTGCTTCGGATCGACAAAACCCTCTGGCTGAGCCATGTAAACATCCTCAGCCAAATTCCCATTAAGGAAAGCGGTCTTGACATCCATCTGCCATATCTCATAATCATGAAATGCAGCAATGGCTAGCATCACCCTAATAGATTTTATCTTAGCAACTGGTGAGAAGGTCTCATCATAGTCAACTTCAGGAGTTTGAGTAAAGCCCTTTCGCCACCAATCGTGCCTTATATGTGTGCACATTCCCATCCACATCGGTCTTCTTCTTGAAGATCCATTTGCACCCAACCGTCTTACGTCCAGGCACATTGTTAACCAAATTCCAAACTTGGTTGTCATATATGGACTGAATCTCGCTGTCCATCGCCTCTTTCCATTTTGTAGACTCTGGGCCTGCCAATGCTTCCTTATAGCTATTAGGTTCATCTAGATTTATTAGTGTACCATCACTAATATACGTGTCCCCTTCGGTATTAATATGAAAACCATAAAACTGGGGTTGAACTCTAACTCTTTCGGAACGTCTAAGAGGTAAGGACTCGTCAATTGGTTCAATCGGAGTTTCCTCCTCGGGTTGAGTGCCAGTGGTAGAGGTTCCTTCATCGCTCGATTCTTGAATCTCTGCAAGATCGATTTGCCTCCCATTGTCTCCTTGGCTTATGAGTTGTCGCTCTCGGAAAACCCCTCTCCTCGCAACGAAGACAACATTGTCACTCGGTCTATAGAAGAGATATCCAAAGGATCTCTGCGGGTAGTCGATGAAAATACATCGCTCACTATGAGGTTCGAGTTTGTCGTGAGTCTCTCGTCTTACGAAAACCTCACAGCCCCAAACCTTGATATGTGCCAACAAGGGAGCCTTCCCTGTCCACATTTCGTGAGGTGTTTTGGCAACCTTCTTTGTAGGGACTCGGTTAAGGATATGGGTGGCAATCTCTAAGGCATACCCCCAGAATGAGATAGGTAGTGAAGCACGACTCATCATAGAACGGACCATGTCTAACAGGGTTCGATTACGCCTTTCTGCCACACCATTCAATTGCGGTGTCCTAGGTGGCGTCAATTGCGAAACTATTCTGCATTCCTTGAGATAGTCGTGGAATTCAAGACTTAGGTACTCTCCTCCTTGATCGGATCGAAGCATCTTGATTTTCCTGCCCAATTGATTCTCCACTTCATGCTTGAATTCTTTGAACTTTTCAAACGTTTCTGACTTGTGCTTGATTAAGTAAATATACCTATATCTACTATAATTATCGGTGAAAGTCACGCAGAAGCGGTTCCCATCCTTTGTGGTGGATCTAAAGGGCCCACATACATCGGTATGTAAGAGATCCAATAAACCCTCACCCCTCTCACATGTGCCAGTGAAGGGTGACTTGGTCATCTTTCCAAGTAAACAAGATTCGCACGTGTCATCTTCCCTAAGATCGAATGACTCCAACACTCAATCCTTTTGGAGTTTGGCTATGCGCTTCTTGTTGACATGTCCAAGACGACATTGCCACAAAGATGCTTTATCCATACTATTGGAAGAATCCATACACAACACATCATTTCCTAGGTTATCTACAACCATAACAGTTTCATAAATTCCATTACAAGGTATTGCTTCAATGTATAAAACACCATTTAGATAAGCATAAATTGAACCATTCTCATTATTAAATGAATATCTAAATACTTGTCTAAACAAACCATAAAAAGAAATGATGTTTCTTTCCATATCTGGCGAGTAGCAACAATTATTCAAATCTAAATTCAATCCATTACTAAGCACTAAAGAATACACTCCAATCTTGGTAACAGCCGACATTCTTTTGTTCCCCATGATTAGATTTATTCTTCCAGGCTCCACATCCCTATTTCTTCCTAGTCCCTGCATATCAGAACAAATGTGGTAACCACATCCTGTATCAAGAACCCAAGAAATAGCATGGGATGAATTATTAGATTTAATTGTGTATATACCTGCATAAGATGGCTTGATCTTTCCATCCTTGATGGCTTGCAGATATTCTGGGCAGCTTCTCTTCCAGTGCCCTATTTTATGGCAATGATGGCACTCTGCCTCCTTTGGGTTAGGGCTGGGTTTAGCAGGATCAACCTTGGTCCCACTAGAAGAGGAACCATCTTGGGACTTTCCCTTGCGGTGGCTCTTTGACGGAGCCTTCCTCTTCTTGCCCCTTCCCTGCCCTATAGCCAAAACAGGAGCAGCGGATGGATTAGGAGTTGGTGCAACAGACTTGTCCTTAAGGTTGCTCTCAGCAGTCCTTAGGAGCCCTTGGAGTTTGCTTAGGGTGACCTCTTCTTTGTTCATGTGGTAGGTCATCCTAAATTGATTGTAGCACATGGGCAAGGAGTGAAGAACAATGTCGGTAGCCAAATCTTCCCCAAAGTTGACATGCAACTTGCTAAGACGATCAACATACCTTTGCATCTTTTGCAAGTGCACAGTTAGAGACTCTCTACTTCCCATTTTAGTAGTGATCATATTCGTAATGATCTCATAGCGCTCTTCCCTCGCGCTTTGGTGATATCTCTCCATCAAGTCTATATGCATCTCATAGGGATACATGTCCTCATAGGACTTTTGAAATTCAGAGTTCATTATGGCTATCATGATGCAATGAACGTTCGTTGCATCACGCTCATGGGTCCCAAAGACAGCTATTTCTTCGGGAGTAGCAGTTTCTGTATTAATCTTCTCGAGCTTTTCATCGAGAATATACTCTTTGTCCTCGTAACGCGCGATAGTTCGAATGTATTTTATCCATTTGCTAAAGTTCGATCCATCGAAAGTCACTTTCTGACAAAGGCTCATTAGCGTGAATGAGCTAGCAGCAGTGTTGTTTGCGTTAGACATCTACAAATAGAAAGGAACAAAGTTTGATTAGAGTTAAGTCCCTAATTAACACCCAAAATGAAAATTTAGGGCTAGGACCCAACAACATTATTTACATATTAGAAAAGGGATGCTGTAATCCAACATGCAAATAATTTGGAGGTAAGTGAATGACGATTCACTAATTCTTCACCATGAAAAACATAAGCTTAAGTTTTAAATGTATTGAGAATTCCTAGATTTTTCTTGGAGATACATTGAACCTTTTAAATGGCATGTTTAAATCTCGATATGCCCCTCTCGTTTGTGACTGGGATGCCGAGGATCACAAAGTGGGTGTGAATAACCATGCAAATCTACATGGTGCCTTCATTGTTACAATCACCTATTCGATGTGCCGGTAAACCACACACGCTCTATCGAACTATGAAAAACAATGAATCACCCTTTACCACCTTTGCTTAGAACCAATTAGTGTGTCGGTAAACCACACACGCTCCACTAACTTCTTAGCAAGGGTGCAAAGTGTAATTTCATGGAATTGTATCAATTTCACTTTTTCCTAAAGTAACTAGGATTGGGAATTTGAAAAAATGTTTAGTTACTTTATATATATTCATTATACTTATTAATGTGGAGAGGATTGCCCTATCCTACCCGTTCGGCTAACGACCCTCCACCAGTCAAGCAAGCGGTGGGTGTGAGTGTACACCCATTAAGCGCCATTTTATAGGCAGCAACCTTATACCCACCTTATAGACTGCCTTCGTGAATGAGGCCTACTAACGGTAAGACTAGCATTTTAATTTTACATATATATTTATTAATCTTGTAATAATATAATAGTATAGGGTGTATTTTAAACATTTCAAATTACTAGGGTTTTAATCTTCAATTTAAAATTTTCGAATTTAATACCATTTAAATTAAAATTTTAAATATTAAAACTATTGATTTAATAATTATCTTAAATTAAACTATTAATTTAAATTATCAAATCATAAGGGATTATCTAAATCATAAGGATAATTACCATTTAAACAATTAACTTATCCTAATCCCTTTAATCCCTCTAAATTTCGAAAATAAGGGGATGAAATAATTCAAAATCTTTAATTACCATATTTAACCATTAAAAGATAATTACAAGATATGGGATTATCCAAATCCCTAAAATTTAGGATCTTATCTTGGGGAAGGAGGCTAATCTCGAAATCTAAGGGTTTGCAAACCCTAGATTTCGAAATCTTGGATAAATGGAAACGATTCAAAAAACCTTTTCACAATTTTCGCAAATTAGGGTTAGGAAACCCCAATCTCGAAATTTCATGCCTCCTAGGGTTTATTGGCTATAAACCCTAATTGTCAAGTTCATACAATTGTATAATACTAATTGAAAACAAGTTAACCAAAGGCTCTGATACCACTGATGGGTTTTATACAAACAATCCTATGTGTGCATGCAACCCTAATTTGGATCTATGTTTTCACTATTAGATACACAACATTATGAACACATGAATAAAACCCTAATGTAGGTTTCTATTTTCGAAATTCATATATAAAGTTAGATCACATACCTCTTGTTGTTATATAGCAATAACAACTTAAATCCTCAAACCCTTAGTCTTGAAAGCAAGAACCACAAGTGTAGTGCCTCTAATGGCTCACAAACACCACAAGCAATTAGAGAAGCTATAGAGAGAGAAGGGAGGAGGTAGAAATCAGATCTAGATACCCTAGGGATCAAGTGGACGATTTCTTATGCCTTAGGGGTCTTTATATAGGGTTGAGATTAGGGTTTCAGTCCTTATCCTTATCTAGTTGCTTGCCCACCAAGCAATCATAAGATAAGCCTTGAAAAGCCCTTATCTCTTGGACCTTGGACGATTTCAAGGATATCCTTATCCTTGAATTCTTTCATCCTTTAACAAGGATAATCATTGCCCTACTTTGCAACTATCACATAATTACAATTCAGCCCCTCTAGTTTAATTAATTACACTTGATCACAAAATTAAATCCTAATTAATTACTGACCAATATTTATTAAAAAAATATGATTTCTCCTTTAATATATTATTCTTATAACATATTAATAAATCATAATAACCTCTTTCTCTATTTATTTCTTCAATCAAGTTGCTTTGGTGAAGGCAACCCAAAAGGACCATGCACAACCGGGTCAAGTACTTACCAAATATGGTTACGGGCTTAGACACTAATCCAACAAAATATTCGTAACCACTATTATATTATTGATAAAGCCGTGCATGGTTTGAAGCAAGGTCCTCGAGCATAGTATGAAACTCTCACTAAATTCTTAAAACAATTTAAATTTAAACAAGGATCGGTCGACCCAACCTTCTTTCGCAAGAAAGATGGTGACCGTCTGATGATCGTCTAGATTTATGTTGATGATATCATTTTCGGATCTACTAATCCTAGATTAACTGTTGAGTTCTGAAAATTGATGGAAACTAAGTTTGAAATGAGCTCAATGGGTCGGATTAACTTTTTCCTTGGTTTGAATATAAGACAGAGTCAAGACGGAATGTTTATCAACCAGGAGGCTTATACGAAGACCTTACTTACAAAGTTTGGAATGCTGGGAGATTCGAAGGTGAAGGTGATGGGTTTTGGCCATAAGAACATCCTATGTGCTCATTCAAACCCAAAAGGACCATGACCATCGGGTCAAGTACATACCAAAATAATTATGGACTTAGACACTAATCCAACAGTCTCCCACTTGGATAAGTCTAATAACTATTTTGCGTATCACTTCAGATCCTGATCTGCAATCGTAGCTTTCCAAAGCCGCTGTCAACTCTGATCTTGTCAGATACGCGTGTCCTTTAGATAAGGGATCATATATTCATCCATTCTAGATATCGTATAGATATGAGACATGAACTTAATCATTCTCTCTATACTATTTCCCGACTTCCGATTTATGATGACTGACAACAAACTACAATTGAACACATCAAATTAGTCTCGGCTTGGCCAAGCGCTTAAGTTTCATCACTAAATCATTGAGGGGCCCAAGGATATCGCTTTTATCCTGCTTTGGATAAAAGGAACGGATAAACTTTGACTCAATGCTCGCTTGCACTCACTTACCGAATCACACACAACAATATGTTTTATAACACCAAGTTACTGGTGCGTTTACATATTATCAATGTGCAACTGACTCGCAAGATACAACTCACACATCTCGGTTTCAAGAATATAAGATGTTATCGTCTCACCAATCACTTGTGATAAAATCCATGAAGTGATCCAAGTGAGTGTGGGTTTAATCCAATGCTTAAATCATATTCATAAGCACTCATGAACGTTGCAGCAAACATTTGCTTATGTCTAATACTCTTTAGACAATCCACACACCAATTCATGACAGTCTTCATTCATATCTACTTCCAACATATGAACGACTGTGGCCCGTTCGAATAATTTGACTGTTCTGAACCAATTAAATTATTCAGGAAGTCAAAACATGCAAAGTGAAACACAAGAATAATACTAATCCCATATGGCCTCAAACCTTTGAGTATAAATAAAACACCTTTTATTTATCACCATATCGATTACTCATTATTTGTTGTTTCGGGTAATCAACTTCTTACTTGAATTATTACTACACTTGTCCCATGCTCTTAGCATGCACACAATGTTTACCTACGGTTCTTACTTTGTGAAATAGATCAAATGAACACATTTCCGATCATACTCATTTCACAACTCTCAATCCTTTTCACAAGTGAAAGAATATCAAATTCTTGCCACTTATAGAATATGGTAGATTCTAACATTTTATGCAATGATCCTTTCGTAACGTCATAGCACAAAAGTCACAATGACTATTGCCAATGAAATTACAAAGTCCTCTATTTGAGATTGTTACAATACAATTTCATAGACGTGATGTCTCTCACTCAAAGTACATTCCTTTGAACATCCTTTTGCATAAAATTTTCTAATCTAGACATAGACTCTCAATATCCAACTCCCAATATGGAACCATTTCCATATTTGCTATATGACAAATCATTCTTAATATAATCTTTTCTATTCATAATAATGTCAATATAGTCCATCCAATACTATACTTCCAACTACTCACAAGCGACCAATCCTCAGCGAGCTTTGGATCGTCCTTTGATAGTTGTTTAATTATCTTAGTCAAAACCGATTCTTGTCTTTTTTCCCTCTAAATGCGTTAAACATTTGGAAAATTTTAGAATGGTTAAATATTACAGCCCTTGCAATTGATCCTATACCCGAAGCGTATGGGACACGTTGCATAATCTCTTACATAAAGATACGATACTTTATCAATCTTTTTCCATAATATTTTATGTGTCACGTTCTCACAATTCGAACTATGAAGAGGGATGCCATAATCATAATCGAAACTTGAGAATGCACTATGTATCCTTGACTAAATTTATTAACATTCCACAACCTAAGCCTTTAGATTTGAAATGAAGCATAATACTCTCTCCCTTAATTATAGCAAAACAACTATTTTACCATTATGACTTTGCAAAGTGTAACTCTTGTTTTCTATAATTAATATTGCTAACTTGCAATACTTGCCATAATAATCATACAAGCACAACATTTATGCTCCCACTATCATGATTATTATCACATAAGCATAACTCTTATGCTCCCACTAGCTTTGACATGTATTCAGAAACAGCTTAACTTCTAGAAAACAATTCCTATTGAATTTCTTAAGTTCATATTTCTAATGCTTTGATAATCCTTTATCTAAGCTTCTCAAACTTATACACCTTTGCCTTAGATAGTTTAGATGTTTGTCTAAACAATTCAGACTAATTGCCAAATCTCACAATTCGAATCATGGAAAGGGATACCGTAACCATAATCGAATTTGAGAATACAATTTTCACAATCACTATCTTCTTAAAATCTCTCTTAGTGAAAGCATTTCCTCATAGTCATCTTCATGAAGGAGGGAATCTTATGACACTTAGATTTTAATGGTGTATGTGTTCCTATCCATGTGAATTTTTCGAAACCAAAGTTTACGACAAATTCAAACTCATATGGACCGAACCTTCTCAATCTTGATTTCTTGCCTTATGGTAACACGAGTGCCCACCATGTCTTCCAAGCAGTTAAGCAGCTCATCATTTCCTATCAATGTACTTTCCATTGATCAAGGTTCTTTCCTTTTATGCGTTCAAGAGAGAACTCATAGAACTCACATGCATAATTAACTCAATTGGAACGGCACAAAAAAAAATAGTCTCAACACGATGGGTTGTAAACCTCAAGTCGTGTGCTAGTGATGATTGATAAGGTTTATTCTTGATTAGTTCTTGAAACTTTTCGAGACCATTAAGACTCCCACTGACTCCTTGACATATAAGATTCTCTTTTCAATAAACATTTCTTAACAAACAAATATTCAAGAGTTAGTGTAGCTTTTATCAAGACGAAACACTTCACAAATTGGTCCTCGTTGGTCTTTGTCTAATCCAAGACATCACAACTTACCAATTTCAAATGTGCAAGAATAAGAAAACCTTTTTCCAAATTCTACATTTGATGAATGTTATAAACCTTCTTAAGACTTGTCACTCAATGTCACAATCATAACTCTAAGACTTGTTTTGGAACGAAGTATGATTGACTTTTTGATTTAACCATTTCTTTAATTCTTGATTCCTCTTCTCAAACATACAATTGTACTAAGACTCAATTAGAGGATCAATTGATATATGGTTATTAAGACCTATCATAAAACATAATAAAAGGTACTCTCCCTTCTTCTTAAAATAGAGAAACTTTTATCTTTCTGCCTACTTGATTCTTCTTATTCGTTTTGCTATTGATTTAAACCTTTTCAATCAATTCAGAATTACACTTAATCTTATAAGTATAATCATATTTACTAAACCTTTAGTAAATCATGACGAATATCTTTGTTACTCTTGTGGTGGACTTGATCAACACACAACTTTGTGTACTCGATCTTCTAGTCCTTCACTTGACACTTTGTCAAAGAATTAGTCTAATTTCCAAATATGAAATTTCTCATTCATCGTGCAACCAAGTTGCATGATTCCAAGTTTCTGTCCAATTGAAACTTGGGCGATGAGAAACTCTCCCTATTTGGTAAATTCTCGACAGTTCTACAAATAACATAATTAAGAATCAAATCCATTATTGTTAATAATAGAAACATTCAAAACATCAATTTTTCATACACGCCATTGCAAGGATAAATAAATAATATAAAATCAAAATTTATTTTATTGCGGAAAAATTTGTCCTTACAATGCAATTCATTGAAAAACTATGTTAATACATATTTCTTAGCAATCTTTTCTAACTCTAAGTAGTAGCTTAAGAATCCAATCTTCAAGCAATGCGATCGAAATCCATTTCTTCACGATTAGATTCCGCTCACTTCTTCCCTTAAGCTTCCTATCTTTTTCTTTGATCCTATAAAACATCAATTGTAATCTTATCACATCATGTATTAAGAATCTAGAATAGGAACTTAAAAGAGTTAGTTAATGGATTTTACCTAAAGTAGAGCCATACGTTTTGACTCTCCTATCTCTTAGATCTCTTAGGTAAATAGGGCAGCTTCGTCTTGGCAATAAAAGCAAATTGACTCTTTTGGAACAGCACATGGAACTACTTCAGACATTGCCTTTCTCTTATGATCAAACTTTTCGATCATGGCATGCCTTTCGTTGCCATTGCCTATACCCATAGAGGTCTGGAAGGTAGATTCAGCAGCAATAAGAATATAGGTGAGATCTATAAGGGTCACGTCGCGGTTCATCATATAGTACTCTCTTACGAACTCACTATACGAGTTAGGAAGTAACTGAAGAACCCAGTCAACAGCCAGCTCCTCACAGACAACGGATCCCAACATTCTTAACCTATCAATGTGTGACTTCATCTCTAGGACGTGTGCACACACCGACCTTCCTTCTTCATGTTTATTTGCCAAAAGGGCTTGAGTGAGCTTGAACTTTTCAAGCCTTTGAACTTGTGGGTTAGGAGAATAATTGGAGGAGGTGGAGGAAGTGAAGCATAATCTCTTGTTCCTCGATCGAATCGTGGAATATCATCTTCATGTGGAAAGCTTGTTCCACGGGATTTGGGAATACCATATTCGTCATACTTTGACATCTACAAAACGGGAGAAAACAAATTCATATTAGTTGATTGATTGAGTCCTTAATAAATCACCCAAATGAGATACTAAGGCTAGGACCCAACACAATATTCCACAACTTGGGAGAGGGATGTCGTAACCCAAATTGAAGAACATTTGAAGGTAAGTGAATGACAATTCACTAATTTTCCACCATGAAAAACGAAAAACCGATTAAGTTTTAAATGCTTTGAAAACTCCTAGATCCTTTGAGATTCATTAAACTTTTCAATGGCATGTTTAAATCTCAATATGCCCATCTAGTTTGTGACTGGGATACCGAGGATCACAAAGCGGGTGTGAATAACCATCCAAACTTACATGGTGCCCCCACATGTTACAGTCACCTATTCGATGTGCCGGTTAACCACACATGCTCCACCGAACTATGACAAACATTGAGTCACCCTTTGCTACCTTTGCTTAGAACCATTTAGTGTGCCGGTTAACCACACACGCTCCACTAACGTCTTCGCAAGGGCACAAAGTGTACTTTCATGGAATTGCATCAATTCACTTTTGCCTAAAGTAACTAAGATTGGGAATTTTAAAAACATTTAGTTACTTTTATACTTCATTATACTTATAATGGAAGGTTTCTGTCCTATCCTACCCGTTCGGCTAATGACCCTCCACTAGTCATGAGTGCGGTGGGTAAGAGTGGATACCCATTCAATCGCCATTTTATAGGCAATTTCCTTAAAAACCCCTTATAGACCAGCTTCGTGAATGAGGACTACTAACGGTAAGACTAACTTTTACTTGTACATATATATAATGTTAGACTTTTAATGTTATATATAGTATAAGGTGTATTTTACACTTTTAAAATACTAGGTGGTCAATTTTATAATTATACTTTTAATTCAATTAAATTATGAACCAAAAATCGATTTTACACTTTATAGGCAATTTCCTTCTGACGCTCGAACTCGCCGAGTCCACATTGGAACTCGCCGAGTTCATCAGATAGGGGGGCCAAAAATCGATTTTACAGCTTGAACAAACAAACAAGGCATCAATACAATAGAAACCAATCAAGGCTCTGATACCACTGATGGGTTTTGGCCATAAGAACATCCTATGTGCTCATACAAACCCTAATGCTTGGATCTAGGTTTGTCTATTGTACATGCAATTCATCCAAGACTTTAAACCCTAGATCTAGCATACAATTAATCAAATTAACTTATGAATGGGGTTTAGATCTTACCTTGATTGTTATGTAGCAATAACAATCTCAAATCGTCCTTGTAATGACTTTAGAAAGATTAGAGTCACAAATGTCACTCCTCTAATGGCTTGCAAACACCAAGAGCAAGAGGATGAAGAATGAGGAGAGGGGAGGCTGCCCAAAACGTGTGGAAACCCTAAGGAACAAGTTCACCACGTTTTTTAGTCTCAAGGGTTCTTTAAATAGTGAGGCTATTAGGGTTATCTAACAAGGAAACGCTAATTTGGATGCTTAGGCCCTAAGCAACCCACGGACTCCTTCTTAGAGGCCTAGAACGACTTCTAATGGGTTTCCCCCAAAGAATTCATCCACCCCTCTAATATGGAGTCCATTAGCCCAATATTCAACTATCACACAATTGACAGTTCTAGTCCCTTTAAGTTTAATTAATGTCTTTTAGCCACAAACTTAATTCTTATTAATTCTTGACTAATATTAATTAAACAATATGATTTCTCCTTTAATATATTATTCTCATAATATATTAATAAATCATAATTAATCCTCTCTCTCCATAATTCATCCTATCAAGTTGCTTTGGTGAAGGCAACCCAAAAGGACCATGCACCATCGGGTCAAGTACATACCAAAATAGTTATGGACTTAGACACTAATCCAACAGAAGGTTCTAATGGCATTCGGAACAAAGCTAACATCGTCTTTGGACAAACCAGTTGTTGATATGACTATCTATCAACAAATGATAGGTTCATTGATGTATCTAACCGCTAGTCGTCCATACATTATGTTTTCTGTTTCCTATTATGCCAGGTTTCAAGCAAATCATCGTGAACCCCACATGACTTTTGTGAAGAATATCTTCAGATATCTCAAACGAACCTCCTCGCTCGGAATTTGTTACCCTTCTATCTAAGTGTTCTTTGTGCAAGCATTCTCAGATGCTAATCTTGGTGGATGCGGTCTGGATCGGAAAAGTACAACGGGAGGATGTCAATTTCTTGACAGCAAACTTTTCAGTTGGCAATCCTAAAAGAAAACCTATGTCTCACTATTGACTATTAAAGCTGAGTACATTGCATCCGCCTCATACACCTCGCAAGTCATTTGGATCCAAAGTCAGTTAAGGGACTATGGGATAAATATGAAGCGAATCCCCTTATACTGCGACTCTGAAAGTGCAATTTACAGTTGCCACAACCCGGTGTAGCATTCCAAGACTAAACATATTGCACTGAGGTATCACTTCATTAAGGATCATGTGGAAAATGGCAATGTTGAAATTGAATTTGTGAGATCAGCTGATCAACTGGCTGATATCTTTACAAAGGCCTTACCTGAACAAACCTCCAATAAAATACTTCAAGGATTAGGAATGATTGAAGCTGAATCCGTTTTGAAACTACCTTCGTAGTTTGTAAGAATTCACTTCGAATTGGTCCGAACGCTCGTAGTGATTCGTAGTCAACTGTTCAACTGTGAATTAGTTTGAACACTCGGAGTGACTCGCAGTCCACTATTCATTCGGAGGTTTGGAGCTTCAAGTATTCTTTGTATATTATGTTTCCTTAGATCTTTATACAGTTGTATTTTCGTTTTTATTTTATTTTCTGTTTATTTTTTTTATTTTATTTCTTTTACAAAAATCAAAAACTCAAAAGTATTTTCTTTATTTTCTGTTCTTATTTCTTTTCAGAAAAACTTAAAATTACGAAAATATTTTTCTTAAATTCTGTTTTTAATTTCTTTTTCAGAAAAATCAAAAATACGAAAAATATTTTTAATTTTTATTTCTTTTTCAGTAAAACATTATAATACAAAAAATAATAGATAATTGAGTAGGATTGAAGGAACATATCATGATACTCTCAATTACAAATGATGGGGCAGGTATCTAATTCATATTCTTTGCACTAAGTTAAGTGTCCCTAGAAGCATGTTGTTGCATGTTGTCCAAAGCCTCTGAGACTCTATGTTTGAAGCCTTAATGAATCGATAATACCAATCGTTTCTTCCCGATAAGGCTAAAAATTCACATAAGTCATTGAGCTACCTTAATCTTCTCATATTGAGTTAAGAGTTAACTGCTTGGTCATTCTTTCGTAGCAGAGGTACATTTCTCTTCGGAATCACCTCTTATACGTCTCCATCATATTCGTTTTCACACTCGTCACCCTTGAGACTCTTAGAAACTACCACTGAGTTTTATGGTTACATAACTTCTGTGTTCATGATCTTAAATTCGTTATCACCACGAATTGAGTGAAACCTACAATCCAACACCTATCTTAGAATTAACGGTGAATAATTAAAATGTTATAGCTTTTCACCATGGAATTGATGAGAATCCACCTTCGTTGTTCGTACTTCAAAATCTCATTATTTTGTTTTTGTGAGATCTTAATGAAATGTTCTAGACCTAAGACATTTCTACCCATAAGATTTAGTTTTTATTTTTCTTGAGCTTTCTATATTATCCATCTACTCAAATATTTCCAAAGCATGCTTGTTCTTATGGCTACACTAGTCAGACAAGTACTTCTTCCAAACGTTCAGACTTATGTTGAGTTTCGAAGTTTGGTTGAAGATAAAGCCACCCTTAAGGCAAAATGAAAAGAAGCCTTTTACTATTTCTCAATAACCAGTTGATCGTAATTCAACGGGACACAACACAAACACTTCATGTCTTTAATGACATCATTACAATCCCTTAGATAACTTGCTTTATTTCTTTATCTTTGGTACACTCGTGCACGAAGATACTAGTAATTTTCAGATAGCCTGGTTCACAGTTCTAATAATTACTTTCATATTCTAAGAACAACAATTAGTGACCTACTGCAAAAGTGTGAACTGAAACGGCCAAAATTAATGGATAAGATTCCGATTTTGGCGCGTGCAGATTTCAAACTGAACTGACATCACAGCGCCTGACATACACCTGTCACACGTCAACTTGTCACACTTTTCCATGCGCTTTTTCATGGATATGGAGTGTCAATCTCCTTTTTTCTCTCACCACTAATTACGTATATAAGGAAATTCAAAGCGTCATTCTTATTCGCCGCTTTCAAAGAATTTCTCCTTCCGGGGCTAAAAAACCCTTTTCTCTCACCACTGTTCATTGTTTTCTCCATCGATCTTCATGGATGGTTCATCAGAAACTCCTTTTTCCGCTGATCAGACTACTTCATCAGGGCTACTGGGCATCAAGGCTAACCAGAATCTCATCTTGGACCTTGATCCATCCAAGTATGACGCTTTTGTCCAACCATTGATCGAATGCCTCAGATATTCTCCTTTGGCTACTGTTCTATCGAAGACGGAACATGTTTCTCTATCTCTTCTATCTAAAGCTTAATCTACTGCTCGTTATGAAGAGAGTAGTGCTACCATTCATTACCTTCGAGCTTGGAAATCAATAGTATCCATCACCAAGTCTAGTTTCAATCGATTAATGGGGTTTCCTTCTGCTAGGGATTTGATAGATCCTGAATCAATCTCATCTTCTGTTATTCTGGAGTTGCTCTATCAGATGGGCTACGTCAACTATCTCGCAGTTCTATCCAAGTTCAAGAAACCTAACCTTCTTCCCATGTGGAATAGGTTGTTTACCCTTATTTTCAACAGCTTCTCGGAGAGGATGACGGGTTCTGATAGTTCAAGTAACCTCTTCCTTACGATTCTCTATGGTGTTTACTCAGGGTTAAATCTAGATTATGGTTCAGTACTTTGGACTCAACCTATTCAGAGTACTATTTTTGTAACAAGGCACTTGGAGATATCCTGTGATCGTTTATGGGCTATCATTGTACAGAGGGAAATTGATCGTCACAATATTTCGGTGATAGAGGGTCGGTGATTGCAGCAATCCCAATTTTCCATACTTCAAATGTCATTGTGTCTGATAGTTTAAGGTTCACCTTCATCAGATCTATTCTAGAAAAATGCTTCGCAATGTTCCAGCAGACAGTTCAGTTAGCAATGAATATCGTAGACAACCAGCATTTGGTCCTTGTCGGTTAACAGCTGAGATGCGAAAGGCCTTAGAAGATGCTGACAAGCCAAAGAAAGGAGGCAAATGTAAAGTGAAGGTTGGGCCTTCCGAGCCTACTCAAACTCCAACGAACAAAGTCAAGCGAATCGCTCGCAAGCCTAAGTCTCATACACTAGACGTTGAGGAGGGTTCAGAGTCACACACCATCTCCGATGTTCACATACTCGAGCAAGTCCAACATACGGCTGAAGACACAGCTGCGACTTCACAACCCATAGTTTCAGACCCAACATCAACTAATCCTAAGGTAACCTTTTATATGCCAACTTCTGTTCCCATAAGATATGACTTTTTCTAGGATTTTAATCCACCTTCTCCACCTGCCACATCTACACCTATCACGATTGCTCCCTGTCCGCCTGTCTCTATGGGGGTTTCGCAACCATAGGTGTCTATAGCACAATCCACTCCTCTTTTCACAGAGTCCACTAAAAAAACAACCACAACAACTAGTTCACCACCTGTAACAATCAACGTATCTGATATGGGGGCAGGTGCTTCTGGTGTCTCTGTTGGTGCTCAATCCACTCTCATCTCACCTCTTCTCCATGATGATCTGAATACTATGTTCGGTGATGATCGGGATGTTTTAGAAGACTTTCACTACAGTCCATTCCATGTGCAAAAATCCAGTGGGGATGATCATGATGCCCCCATGACCAAAAGTTAGTTTAAAGTACTCCAAGACAAGCTAGATTCCTTGCTTGAATCTTCTAAGTCTTCCTCCAGCTCAAAATACTCCATTGAGTCTTATAAAGCTTTGATTGAGATTGTGATGAAAGAACATGCTGCGAACCTTGCAAAAACAAATAAAGAAGTCGAGGATTCACAAAAACTTGCAAGGATACGACCGAAAAAGTCGAAAAACTACTCTCTGATGTTCAATCCTTTATGGGCGTATTCAAAACTTCTTTTGAATCCAACACCGCTACAGTAAATAAGGTTATCGCCAGCCTTAGTTCTTCTCTCCAATGTGAGAAAGATGCTCTTAAAAGATTTGTACAAAGATCCAGGCTGATAAGTCGGCGTTACAAACATCGATCTCCTCCAAAATCGAAAAGCTTTAAGATGATCTGGCTATCGAGAACAAGCTCATGGATGAACTTGCGGTCAAAACTGAAAAGATGAAGGTTTTGAATGTTAAACTGTCTTATGCGAATAAGCAGATTGATGAGCTCAAATCCGAAAAAGTTGTAATAAAGAGTTGTGTTTCCGATGTCAATGTTGACTTATACAATCTAATTGAGACTTGTGAATCTCTTCTCGCAGTTTATGTTCGTCAGCATCTTGTAGAGAAATTGAAGCCTATCTTCTCCATGCTTGACAAAATTCAGGGTGTTCCGGAATCTTCTATTCCAAAACAAGGGGGAACTGGGGAGAACTTCTGCTGGAGGTAAAGAAACTGATGGGGGTGATGATCACGAACAAAAACCAAAGGCTAATGCTCCGAAGGGTAATGAAGCTCTGGGATCTAAAGGAAAAAGAAAATTTGGTGATGATGATGAGGAAGAAGAGGATGAAAATGAGATGTTAAATCATAAAGCTCATGATGCTGAAATTGATGAAAATTTGTGAGTTGCTAGGGAGGTTGAAGAGCGAGAGAAGGCAATTTATGAAGCTGAGGAAACTTTGCAGTCTCAAAAACTCTTTTCCCTCTATGGTCATTGGATGATATTCTGAATGAAGCCATCGATAACCCAAACGTTTATTGGCTAGAACCTATTGGATCGTTTGATTTGGAGAACTCTCCTGGTTTGCAACTTGATCTGCCAATTACTCCAAAGGCCTTTTAGTTTCATTGTTTTGGCAAGTTAGCGAGTGTTCCTCTCTCTGATAAAGTTGTTGATCAAATGTTATTCTCATTCTATCTAAAGCACATGAAGTCACAATACAAAACCTGGAGCTCAAAGAAGATTATTGTTGTCAAGGTTACTAGACCAATTGAAACTGAGAGCTTCATCAATGCTTATTTCAAGACTGCTCGTAGGGCTGCGAGTTCTGTCTTCGAATTTACTCTTACTGATTTTCCCTGCCTTAATCCTTTTGACTGGATCTCTCTATTGCTTCTTTTGGTGAAGGATGAACAAAATTTCGAACCACTTGTGGAAAACATCAAATAATGTTGGTCTCGTACATCCATGAAATTGGAAATATGGTTGTATAGATAGCAATTGTTCTTCGCAAGAAACCTACAATACTTCCCAAGGAACCTACGAAAGATCTTGATAAGACGAAGTTGGGAAGGATATGAAAGGATGATTGGAGTGTCGCATTTCAAATCCGAGAAAGGGGTGATGCTAATTTTCACAATGTTTGCTTCTTTCTACCTCACAAGCATCTATTCTCCACTCCATGTCTTGAATACATTTTGGAGTTCATAAGTCAGTGCAAAGCGAACAATGTTGGGGACAAGAAGTGTTTCTCTGATATGATCAACTGGTACATCATGGTTCACAAGACTCTACTAGGTATTATGCCAAAGCTTTTTTCTGTTCAAAAATGCCAATAGAGTTGAATAATTTTCCTTCCTTATTTAACACAAAGGGGGAGATTGTTGGGTTATTTAAAAGATTGTGTCAAATTTTGTTATGTATGTAGTTAGTCCATTTACGGTTTCGGCCTATCCATCCGAATTTATTATGCTATGGTTTAGCTTTAAATACTACATGCACGTGATGTATTAGGGTTAATCATCGTGTAATTCCCTTATGGGCTTTTACAGTAGAAGTTCTTCATCGAGCTCTTCTAAGGCACTTATTATTAATCATTCGACACCACTTTGATCATTGCTTCTGATGAGATATTAATCTCTTAGATCGTTTAGATCTTACACAGGTTTAGCAAAATGATTCAAACAAAGTAATAAACAAGAGAAGGAATCAACAGTATGCTTAATGATTCAAATGATTTAAGCCTCAGCAGAGCTCGACAAAGAACTTCTGCTGTAGAGGCTTTTAGGGTTACAATCGATAAAAACAATAAACGTTATGAATAATCGACTCCAAAACCTTACGTACAAAGATGCATGCAAGCATCTATAAATACTCAAACCCTAACAAATAAATCACAAATGGACAGGCGCAATCTGGATACAAATTAGGGCTAAGAACCGAGCCCAAGATGCAACATTATACACCCAACAATCTCCCCCTTTGCGTCAAATGGGGCGAGACTCTACTTCGGCTTACTAGACCTAGCAGCATCAGCCTTCTTTGTAACATTGAATAAGCAAGGAATGACGGCGAGAAGAGTTACCCTGAACCGAATATACCACTGGATCATATCGTTGAAGTATTTCTTGTCACTGTCAGAGTTTTGCCTGCATCGATGGATGATCCCCAGAACATGCTCCAGACAAGATGTAGAGTAAAGATGTTTATCCGCTAAGGCAAACAAACACTTCTGGCCTTCTCCTCTTGTGAACATGACCGAGTTTCGCTTCGAGTCAATCCTCCCCATCTGCATTTTGTTCAAATCACTTGCAGAACCGACTGGGGCGACGGTAGGCTTCTTTCTGAGGACATTTGCGATTTCTTGATCCAGCTTGGCAACCTCCATGACATAGCAGCCCAACATCCTTTTTATGTGATCTATGATCGGCTCATGTTCTTTTTCATTGGTGAGGAGGATATTGTGCAGAATGATCCGATCATGAGGATTTAAGTTGGGAAGATCAGCAAGAGAAATGGCATGTTCGGTTTTCTCTGATCCCCTCAAGATTTTGAATCGAGCATTGATGAAGTTGCCCTCTTTTGCAGGTTTGAGAACCCGGACGTTGATGATTTTCTGTGCACTCCATGTTTTGTACTGAGGCTGAGCATACCTCAGGTAGAAATCAATCAACTCCCTGTCAACCTTCGGGTGTGGATGAGGGACTTCAGCAATGTGGCCGAAATCATGAAAGATGAAGGCCTTTCGGGTCAGGGACATGTCGAACTGTGAGTTGACAGAATTGTCTCGATCCAGTGAGATCACAGGTTCTAGCCAGAGGAGACTTGGAGACTCGATTGCTTCTTTGATAAGCTTTTCAAGAGTCCAAGGAGGGAACAGAGTTTTTCGACTTTCAAGGAGATCATGAGCCTCCTTCATCCTCCTTTCATTTGCCTCGGCCTCCCTAGCAACCCGAGCGTTCAAATCCAGTTCTTTGTCCCTGGCCTGCTTCCTCAAGATCTCTGCAATCGTTTCTTTATCTTCATCTCCATCACTATCACCAGTAACCTTCTTGCCTTTATCTTTAGCACCCGAACCTGATGCATGACCAGTTGGTGGTTCGTTTGCTTTGGTTAGAGTAGATGAAGAGATGGGAGGCGGTTGGGATTGAGCTGTGGAAACAGGAGGAGGTTGAGATTGATCACTTCCCTTTGAACTGTCTTCTCCCCCTTGTTTTGGATAGGCCACAGGCTCAGGAAGCCCCTCAATTCGGCTGAGCATGGCAAGTGCAGGAGCAAGCTTCTCATGCAGGGTTCGCCTCACCGAGTAGTTAAGAATCGGGTCATGCGCTTCAAGGATGTTGGAAAGGGCGTTGTGGACATCCGAAACACAAATTTTGATCACTACTCGCTCTGACAGAAGAGTATCAACCTCCTTCCTAGATTGAGAAAGAAGAAGGTTCTTGGCTTTAAGCGCAGAGGTTTTGCGAGCAAGAGCATCCATCACAGAATTTTCTGTGGCCAGATCCTGTTGGAGTTTAGAGAGACGCTCGTCAATGCTGGACTGGAAGGATTTATGGTATGCTTCAAGAGTCTATCGAAGACTAGCAAAGTTCTGATGTTCAGTGGCAAACGAAGTGGTCAGCTTCGTACTAGCAGAATTGACCTTCTCTGCATTGGTTTCGGCAGCCCCCTGCAAAGACTCCAGAAAAATGTTAGCATCTTTGAATAGTTTTTCGACTTTTTCGGTCGCAGCTGTGCATGCCTTTGAGGATGCATCAATGGCAGCAGTGGCAGAGGTGATGGAAGCTTCGTGTTTGTTGGTGAAGTCATCCACCATTTTCTGAATAGCAACCTCTGTCACGTGGGACCGAGAGGAGGAGGAAGAAGTGATGAGATTGTCAATTTTCTCATGAAGTTCTTTGATGTGCTTTTTGGTGACAGGAGCATCATCATCATCATTGCTTTGGATCCGGTAAGGGCTGTAGTATATGGAATCAAAGGTCATATCCTCCCCACCTAAAAATGTCTCGGTTTCGGCTGAGCGAGTGGGAGATAAGGGTGATGTTGGAGGTTCAGTGGTAGGGGTAGGTTCAAGTGTATAAAATGGCTCGGTGGTGAAGGTGGTTTCGGGTGCTGAAGTCTGATCCCCCGTATCAGATACGTTGGTTCGAACCTCACTGATAGTTATTTTGGTAGCTTCAGTGAAAATGGGTGGTGGTATAGGAATAGAGGTGGGTGGTATAGGGTTAGAAGAGGTTATGGGGGGAATGGAAATAGTGGTAGTTATGAGGGGAATAGAAATAGGAGTAGTTATAGGGGGAATGGAAATAGATGAGGTTATGATGGGAATGGAGGTTATGATGGGAATGGAAATAGGTATGGTGGTAGGAGGAGGAGAAATAGGTTTGGATGAAATTGTTACCTCATGTGAAGGCGAATGGGGAGGAGTATCACCTCGAGCTGATTCCTCTGAGTCAGACTTGTCAGCCTCTGAATCGCTTGAGGAAGAAGCGAGAACTAGTTTCCTCCTTGGCTGGTTTTTCTTCCTTTTCGGTGGGGGTGATTGATCTGTCATTGAGGGTTTCCGCTTCTTAGGAGAAGGACCCTTCGCCCCTTTGGCCTTTTTCTTAAGTTTCCCTTTTTCTGGTTTCTTTCCCCTGGCAGCTGGTTTATCTGCGTCATGGATGGACTGAACCATCTCTGCAGTCCGCTCGCTCGGACCCGAAGGACGAAAATCCTTGTAGGTCTTCATGATAATGCTCTCCTTTGACACACTGGCGTACATAGACTCCGAAATGGATCCAATGAAAGAGAACTTGGTGGGATCAGTGACAATTATCTTGGTGGTGTGGAAGACACTGATCGAGGAGAGGGGGAATCGGCTACAGTGGGAACATGAAGCTTGTCCATTGCCCATTTGGTGATGAGCGTCCACAATCTGGCATAGGATACTTCAGTATGAGGGGATGAGGAGGCAAGGCTTTGAATTAGCTGTTGCCAGAGAGCCGAGCCATAATCTAGGTTGATCCCATTGTACAACCTGTAGAGAATTGTCATGAACAATTTACTGGCTCCATCAGAACCATCACTCCTCTCAGATAATCCCTTGAATAGAATGGTGAAGAGGTCGTTCCATTGAGGAGGAAGACACGACTTTTTAATCTTCGTTACTGTAGTGAGGATTTCTGTGTAGCCCATGTTGTAGAACATTGAGAATAACTGTCCCACAGAGAGTGAGTCAGGGTTAACCCTTGATTCATCAGGTTCAAACCCTAGAAGCCAGCAAAAACGTTGCTTGGATATGGAGGTCTTGTTGGAAAGAATGTCGAAGTAGATTCTATCCACTGATTTGTCATAATGAGCAGTGGAGAATACCTGGGAAAGACACTCCATGGGTACGATTTCCACCTTCGACAAGGCAAGAACCAGTGGAGAGTATTTGAGACACTCCACGATGGGATACATGTAATGATCGTATATAAGAGGGTTTAGGTCAATCACCAGGCTTTGTTGAGGTCGAATAGGGAGAATGTGGGTGCGAGAAGAAGTTTCATGAACAGACGAAGAATCCGCCATTGTTGAATGCTGGGTTGAAGAAGATGAACAGTAAAGGATAAATCGCCTTAGTTTGCTCTCTGATTTTGGATTGTTGTAAAATGGTAAATGAACAAGGAATGATCCCTTTATACCGTGGGTAGAGGAGAGAGAAGAATCAGCCCCCAAATCCTCTCGAAACGCGAAATGTTTCCGGAATTGACTGAATTGTGACTGTTAGCAACCCCGATGATGACGCATGAGAGAGAAAAACTGTGCCGTTAAACGCACCTTTCCATCATATCACCTTTTTGAACTGTTGACCTTCCGGCTGAGTCATCAGCTTATCTTTTAACATAGCTATTATCATGAGATAGAATCAAAGATATTAGAAGAGCCACGTCAGTCTTTGATTAAGTATTTCTTTGAGACCCAATGCTACACAAGAGGAAATAACATGTATCGAACCGAACCAGACTTTCGGAAAATCAAAAGATTTTCGTGCATAGAGTGTCAAAAAATAAAGAAAGAAAACAACATCTATGTGGGAATATGTGATGTCAATGTAGACACAAAACAGTGGATCCCGGGCACGAATCTCTTCCTTCAAAGTCAAGAGAGACTTTAAAGTGTCTGTATGGATTCCCGTTGAATTACGATCAAACACTTGTTAAGAACTGTTGAAAGGCATCTTTTGATAAGGCTTAAAAGGGTGGCTTTCGCTTCAGTTTAGAATCCCGGACCTTGACATAAGACCGAAACCAAACGAAGTACCTGTGAGACCGATGTGGTCTGTTGAACAAGTAGGTTGGGATGTATTTGTGGTGACTTGTTGGAGATGTTTGTTTGTGAAATCTCAAAATATTAAAATTGGATTCTATGGGAAGAAATGTCATGGTGAGTAACAATTTCATAAGAATCACACAAAAGAAAGAGATTTCATGATACAACTACAAATGTAATTGTTTACCGTTAACTCATGTTAGGTATTGAATTTAGGGTTTCACTTAGCACGTAGTAACACGAGGCTAAGATCATAAACACAGAGATTGTGTAACCATAAACCTCAGTGGTTATTTCTGAGAGTCTCAAGGGTTACTATATGGGACCGAAATATGATGGAGAAAAATATTTGAGGTGGTGAAAAGAAACCAAAGTACCTCTGCTAAAAATAGTGACCAAGCAGAAAACTCTTGACTCGTATGAGAAAAGAGTAAGGTAGCTCATGATTAGAATAAATGTATCAGCCTAATTGGGAAGACAAGGTTTGTATATACCTAGTCATTAAGGCTTTATTCAAAATCATTTGAGGCTTTGGACAACATGCAGCAACATGCTTCTAGGGACGCTTAACTAGTATAAAGTGTGAGAATGATACCTGCCCCATCGATATTCCAGGAATGATAAACAAAAATAGGAACTAAAGAAAGAAAATATTTTTGGAGATTTGATATTTTTGTAAAGAGAAAAACCAAACCAAGAAGAAAAAAAATTTTGAACCGAACCCGAAATGGACCGAACGCTCGGTTCATTTCGGTTCCTAAAAAATATTTTTGGA